>NW_010551052.1:76084-78581 GCF_000687285.1 Phaethon lepturus | reverse complement strand
ACATTTCCCCTACACTAAAACAGAAGCCTCACGTTGAAGTTTTGGGAAAAAGAGAAACAGACGTGGCCTTTTTTAATACACACCCCTTCAGTGAAAGGAAACATGGACACCGGCACACAAACGTATGCTCTCAGAATCTCAATTTACACTTCATTCCCGGATGAGAATAAGCAAACCAAATCCCCCTCCTCTTAGGTGTTATTCTGAGTAAAGCATACATGTCCTCTCCCACTCAAGAGCTGCGACCGGAGCTGAGCTACCCTTGCAGCGGGACAGCTGAGCTAGCCTGTCCCAGGAGTACTTACTGAAGGACTACCCCATCTCCCGCTGTACCTTTTTTTATTATTTCGCAGCTGGAATTGGCAGGCCCCTGACAGAAACCCTTTGCTTCACCCCGAGGGATTGAGGGACGCTGACAAATTGGCATTTGCTACTTCACAGGAGTCGTTTAACAAAGTGAAGCATCACAAGGTGGTATTACCTTACATCCCTAAATTGTATTTTTTAATGGATTTTATTCTGCTTCTGATCATGGCTGTTTTGGGAAAGCACGGAAAAGGTCAAAAAGGGTCATTAAAATTGGCCCCTTTGCAATGTAACATATCATTCTCTTAGTCTACAGTGTTTCAAATACCACACAGATGTTTACTACTCTTCACATAAATCTCTCATAGCCCAGAAAGTAACTCTCCAGTCTAGGAACCAGTTAGAAATAGCACATGAAGGGAAGTATCTTTTTCTGCCTTTTAATTTCGTAAAGTGTTAGCGGTAACCTGCTAATTTCTAAAGAGGGAACATATCAGCATGATACTTGAAGTTTCATTATTCTTTTCATCATTTTACAGAGAACGTTTTGGCTGCAAGCACTGCCAACACAAAATTACCTAATGCTAAGGTTAGATTTGGTTCTTTTAAACAGCCATGTGATCCTGGATAATAAAAGAAACCAAAGCTATCCGTATGTTATTTTTGAAGCGCTGCAGTATGCTCATATCAAATATTTTCTATTATACTGTCCTCAAACCTCTACAATCCAAGTAAGATATTGTGCAACTGCAGATGTGTCAGTGTAAACCCCCACATCTCTGCATTCTAGAGACACTGATACTCAGAGAATTCATTTTGATGCGCTGACAGCTACTAAAATAATTTTCCTGTTCTACGATGACAGCTCGACTAATATGGACCGTTAAAGGTATGATACCGCACAGTGCAAAAGTACCAACAGACATTCTTCTGCCCTGCTCTGTACCATTTGTTACCACTCCAATAGGTGCAATAGTTTATTTATTGTGAAAATGAGTGTATGAACAAGTGAACTCCTCCCTTGGACACTAGACCAAACTTACGGGATAAAGAAACCCCTTTCAATAGCCCTGCATCTAGTGAACCCAAACTCTGTAAAGTTGAAGCTGATTGAGACAATCCTTCCAGGCTTTGGGGTTTTTTTGGTAAAGATAAACCTGAACAAATTACCATTTTACCTTCACCTTCAGCAGTTAGTAGGTGAGCACCTGAGATGTCTCTGCTCGAAGGCAAGAGCTTCCGAGTATGGGAGAAGGGAGAGTCACATCGGCCAAGGTGAGAAAACCTCATGTGTGAATCAAAGCTCAGAGGCGAGAGGGATGAATCCAAAATGAGTCTCTGCTCACAACCAACCTCATGCATGTCGTTTCCCTTTGCTGATCCAGTTTCCACAACTTTGACAACACCCTTTCCAGGAATTCCAAACATTTTGAATTAGGTGAATTCTGTAACTTATTTTAACCATTTCTATTACCACAGAAACATTTAAAGATATAAATATTAAGCCCTTTCATAGTATTCTGAAAACGTTGAGACTGTATGCATATGTAGAAATGAATCATAACTTGATAGTCAGAGAAAATATGCTAACAGTTATGCGACAGGCTACCAGTTATTATTTAGTATAAACGGAACAAACAACAAGGAACAAAATCAATAAAAGTTTATGGAGAGCTGGCCTCAATCTTCTGCCTGAAAGTTATGGCATAGTTGAATTTGCTAAAACAAATATATCAAGGAATAGCCAAGTTCCCTTGATGACTTTGACACATACACCACTAAGGGTAGGAGTGCTGGAGATCCTCTCTACCTTAAGCAGGTCCATTGGTTTGGACATGCGAAGAAACCTCCATAAAGCGCCAGTAAACAAAGAAACATCTGGGAGGAGAGCTGGCGGTTTGGGATGTGAACTCAGATGAAACTCAACACTTGAAAACATTCCACCTCATTCAACAAAGGGAAGTAAGAGACATTACGAGATTTCAAGAATGTTATTATCTGTGCAGCTTATGAGCACATACGATAAAAATAGGAGGAAAAGGCTAACTACAACAGCAATTTAATGATCCAGATGAAAGACTTTGAATTTTAACTAGTGGGAAGTTTTCACACTCAGGAGAAAACATGAACAGAGAGTAGAAGTTGTAGAAATCCAGCTGTATCTGGCATGGGAAGAAATCTAGGCAGCAGG
>NW_010551052.1:65566-76072 GCF_000687285.1 Phaethon lepturus | reverse complement strand
GCAGGAATAACCTCCAGCAAATCAGATATCTCTGATAGAAAGGATTTGGAAAGGGGACAGACCAGGATAAGGACAGCAATAAATGTACATTTTTGCAGCCCTGATCAGATAAGTCTCAGACTAAGAGAAAGCAGCTGACAGAAACATAAATAAGAAATAATCAATGGCATTGTGGGCATAGAGAAGATTTTGTTTCTGCTCAGATATTTGTTGTTTTCTTCGTAGCAGTGAGCGGTAGCTGAAGTCATATTAATAAATTGAAGCTTAATGGATGTCAAAACAATACAGAAGATGAACTATTCCTGGTATGATTTTTTAAGCAGACAATTCAGATTTTAAACCCTCCATGATTAGGACCATATCCAAATATTGAATTTCATAATTTCATATCATAATTTCAAATGTGCAAAGTAAGTAATATAGTATGATTTTTTAAGCAGACAATTCAGATTTTAAACCCTCCATGATTAGGACCATATCCAAATATTGAATCATAATTTCAAATGCGCAAAGTCAGTAATATATAATCCATGTTCACAATATATGATTATTCAAGCCTGAAACTTTGTACCCATTTTAGAGAGAACTCATGAAATTCAGGCTTGGATTTGAGATCTGAAGGCTGGAGACTGATACAAGGTTTTGAAATGGAACCAATTTCACTCGCAGCACACGCTGAAGGGCACCTTCCCCATCACACATGGGAGGAGCACATTCACATTTCTGGAAGATGTTTTTATGATCAATTGCAGAAAGAGAAGGCTCCTGCCCTAATTCCTAGGAATGCTGCCTGAAAGGAAAGATACTGTATGTGTGTTTAAGGTGATTATTCTTATTTTTAGAGTGTTTCTTTCAAACAGTTGACAGTATTCTTGGCATCAAGTCAGAATTCAAAGTGGTGGCTCAAAAGTTTTACCTACATCCATTGTTTAACGTAACAGCAACTTGACAGCGAGTTTCCTTTGTAAGGGAAAGCAATTTCCTCTGCGCAGCTCAGGCACAATGGACACCAATGGAGCTGGCACTGCCCAGCGAGAAAGCAACAACAAAATCTATCATTTAACCAAAAAAAAAAACCCAACCCTGAAAACTTTTAAATGCTGTACTACAAATTCTTAGTTCTCCTGTCTTTCAATATGGGCCTTTTTTTGGTGGACAGAGATTTACATTTATTGATCTATAGGAGAAACCCACACACATATGCCCATCAGATAACGGCCCTTTGAGTCTAGGTCTGGAAAGCTCTTTTAAACTAAGTGCAAGAAACACAAGACACAACAGCTTCATTACCTCACTGCTAAAAGTTTTTTTCAAATGTTGTATGCAATTAGTTTAATTCATCAAACCAGCCATCTTCAAGATTTTACACTGTGCCAATGTACGTGAGTACGGCACGCGCAGGCGTACCCAGTCTGAAATGGTGTGTGTGTACACAGGGATGCTCAAAAGCAGGTACATGTATACCCCATGGGCACAGCCTCTGCACGCATGTGTGCACCTGCACAATTAGCTTCAATTTTAAAAGCAAATCTGTGTGAATCCGTATGTTTTGGTTCCTCTGTCATTGGCATTGGTGCATGTCAGGACTAAATCTGCCGAAGCTCTGAGTCAAACCCACACACAATCAGAATACACCAGGCTTTGGCATAAATACTAAGCACCACCACAGATAAATGCGGAGAGGGTCGGCTAGGAGCTCTTGTAGGATTACACGGATAATTTTTCATTACCTCGGAAGCCCAGTCTTTAGTACGTGAAAAATCTTTAAAAGACACTTCAGAAGAAAGCTGGTGTGTGTACGTTTTCTGGCCCTGTACCACCTGCCCGCTAAAAACATCTGCAAAAATTAACTTTAGAATATGTCTCTGGAAACAGGGGAAAAATGTTTTGAAGGTCTGAGGTCTTATCAAATTGTTTTTACGTTAGATAATTGGGCTTTAAGGGCAAATTTAATTACATTGAGAGGCAAATACTTTTAAATTGAATTATAGAGCATTCGCCCAGAAACACCAAGGGTAGGCTTAGATTATTTTAAAGTAATTGTGCATTTTAAAAATAAATAAAAAGCCCCCAAACTCTCCATTTTTCATCGTGGCAGACATGACAGAGCCAAGTCTGGAGAGGAAGCCCTGTCTCAGGCTGGCAGGATGAAGAGCGAAGCTCGACTGACCTACTTGTGCCACTTCCAGTAATTAAGTAGCGCATCTGTCCTTCAAATGGCGTGCAGTAACGAGCAGTAAATCAGAAGCGGAGAGGCACGTCTCTGTCAGAGGAGTCAGTCCTCAGAACGACTCGTTATACCACTGAGTTCGTTTACCCTTTAAGGGGAGAGCAACGAGGGCAAGCGCTGGGTGCTCCAGGCTGAGAGCAGGCGAGGATGGAGGATGCGGGTGTGGAGCAGGCAGCGGCACCCACCCACCGCGGGGTGGGGAGCGGGCAGGGACTTCAGCGCCTGCCTGGGCTCCTGCCTGCATCCCGGCAGCCCACCCTGGCCCATCCTGAGCCCGGGGCTCGGATTTTCAGTTGCTGCAAGAGCCTCGGCAGGAGATGCGGTGGGGTTTGTGGCAGCTGGAGACCCTTGCCCATGCTCCTGAGGTCCCAGCCCCATCCTCCCGAGCACGCGAGACGCAGACACTGACCGGCCAGGAGCAAGCACGTCCATGGCAGCCGTCCCTCCTGCCAGCAGCTGGTTTTCCAGCTTGGTTGCATAGTTCATTATTTCCCAAATTACAGTAGGACGAGTGGGAAGATGCCAACTCTCCATGGCAGTGAGGAACTGCAGGCACAGGAGGGGCGATGTTCCTTGAAATGAGGACCCTTGAGAGGTGTACTGCTTAACAAAATCAAAGCGGATACTGCCATTTATTATTTACATCACATTACTCCTTCAGGCACCAGCCAAGAGTCACTGTCTTTACTCAATGCAAGCACCTCTCACCCCACAGACCTGGCAGTTTCAGCAGGTCATGAGAGCTGTAAGAGCCTTTCCACAAAAATCATTTACTCCCTTGAAAATTACTTTAACGTCACCGACATTTTTAATGAATTCAAGTCCAATTTGTCAGAGCTTGAATCAGGTAGGAGTCTCAAACAGCATTTTAAAAGGCCATTTCACATTTCTGAAAACTGTTTCAAGCTTGGAAAAACACTATTTCAGTTTGAAATTTGTTTAAAATTAATTGTAGTAATGGGCTTTAAAATTTCCTAAATAGCACTGTCTTTTCTCTGATTAAATAGTTCAGTTCAGCTGAAATTAATGTAGGTATTCCATTTTCAAAGGATTGGGTTTTTTAATGTGGAAAAAGGTAAATGTTATTTGTAAGAAATAGATTTAACAGCGTGGCAGGGAAAAAACGTAACAGACAATAGAATTACCTCCCTTCTGCCTCTACTAAACTGTATATGGTGGTGAAGGAAAAAAAAAGTGACGTATTGGACTTTTGTTTTTAAGAGATTTATTTTCTTGTTTGAAGGCTGCCCACAAGACTTTGACTTTGACCCTGCTGGCACTTAGCTATGAAAATACCTTGAAGGACAGGAGCATTGCTATTAATTACCAGAACATTTTGAGGCAAACCCAGGTGCTCTGAAAAGAGAAATAGACACAATCTCAGGAGTTTCTTCTTTGGTGAAGAGACTAAATAACTCCTGTTGATTTGAGATTATGTTTCTTTTATCCCTTTCCTATACTTTCTCTAACAATTTTAAGAAATTGGAGTGTAAGCCAGGAAAACACATAAGCAGACATGTAACTTACGGCTCTTAGGTGTATAGACTAATTGCCTAAACTCAGAGGCTATTTGAATTTGCAAAGAAAGAACACATTTTAAAATAATGGCTATTAAAGAAAAAACGAGTACAGCAGAGAAGTGATGTTACATCTTGGGCGTAGCATGGAAAAGGGCTCTGAAGTTTCAGCAGATCAGGTTCCCTTAGAACGATGATGCTAAATCAGGCTACACTAAATGGCAACCCTAAGTGTAAGAGGCTGTGAGGTAAACCTTAGAAATCGGACAACATCTTCACTTTCTTCCTTCATTTGTTATTAAAGAATATGTTGTTTTTCACAAACAGTAAAATGGAAAAAATAAAAATGAAAATAAGAGAAAGCTAATGAGAAATTGTAAAAGGGAAGAAAACTGGGAAAGTTTTTTTTGTGTGCATAGAGCGAAGATTAACTGAGGAATGTATGAACTTCACCCTTCCTCAGAAAACTGAAAATATCACTTGGACCAGTAGTTTAATCTATTTTTATGATCCACCCATATATCTAATTGTTTGCCTGACTTCTTGTAAAAGAAATATTTTCTAAATAGGACACTGTCAGTCTGTTTTTTTAAAGACTTGATGTAGAAAATCTCTACACCACCTCAAGTGCTACCTGTAATAAATACTTCACAAAATACCCATAAAAATATACTTACAGGAGAAAGTAGGGAGCTGTTAAAGTGGTCTGTGACGCTACTACTACTTAGGGCCAAAACCCAATGCTATCAGCAAGAATTTATGACAGGAGTTACATGCATGTATAAAAACATATATGAAAAGCTTAGGGTTTGATTATTTTTATTTGAAGAAAAAAATCATTGTCTTGATGAGGAGTTTAGATATATGGCCAACTTTGTACTGCAAAGTATTTTCTCACACAGCTGGCATCTTCTTGAAAAAATGTCACAAACATTGGTTAAAAACTACCTCACTGTAAAACAGTGCCCCAACAATGACTGTTTCTTTACAGCAACTATACATATATACTTAAAAATTTAAAAAAAGGATTTTTTCTCCACTTCGACACCCAATAATTACCTTTACACAAACTTTTCCAAATGGACAAGAAATGTAATCTCCACAGCACACAACAGACTCATCTGTGGCTGGAGCCCTTCCTCCGCCTGCCACGTTGACCAGTGCAAGCCAGTCTGCCTTTCCATCTACTAAATAACTCAGAATTGGCAAATCCCATCACATACCATACCCAGGCACAAGGGGCCCACGGGAGCTATTTCACTTATGGAGGATACAGGATACAGTTGTGGTTAAAACTACTGAAAAGGAGCTCAGCGTTTTCTCTTCTCATGACCAACATACTTTTTAAAATCAGGTTACCAACCAAGAGACAGAGGAAATTTTATGATACACAGTCAGGCATCTCAATTTTCAGATTAACAGCAATTCACCTTACTCAACACAATTCCTCAGTCTGGATGTGCCACAGACTGAAAGGAACAGGCTATACTCAATATATCCATTATGTGGGAAAACAAGGGGAACTTCTCTTCTTCACCGATTCTGGCAATAAAACACTGTCAAACAGCGCAGCGCTGGGGCCAGTGGATACTCGACACAGTGAGAAACCCCCTGGAAGTGCTTCTTAATGGAAAACAAATCGCTATTTCAGAGTACCGTCTCCCTCTCACCCCACATGTTACAGCTGGGATCTGAGACTGGAATAGATCATTCTGGCATTTAGACCCCGCGATCCTCTTCTGGGATCAATTGACCTTCAAGCTCATAACTTAGTATCCACTCAGACAAAATAAAGTACAATATCTACCTCACTGTAAATCTAACTGTGCCATATGTCATTCCTTTTTTACTACAACATACAGTCATAGTCATCTTTATCGTCAGGAAAAGTGATGTACAGCTTATTGTGGCATTTAAAAAAAAATCCAGAGATTACAGTACAACAGTATCGAGATTACAGTACAACAGTATCAGAGCATGAAGGAGATTTAAGATTGCTTTGCTTAAGCTTTACGAATGGCAGACAACAATAACAATAAAACAGAGAAAAAAAAATCCTTTCATGATATTTTCTTAAGTGACTCTTGTCATATTAAGACTCTGTTATTGTATTTACATAGGATAGACCAGATACTGATGTATAAAATCACTGTAGTTCTGAGGTCAAAAGACCTCTTACCCCTGGTCAGAAGGACACCAGCTGTATGGAGATCCCATTGTAACGAGCAGTACCCATTACACCAGCCATACATAAGGAATTCATTAAAGTACATGTCGATTGCTGTAGATAGTATAGCTTCATAACGCTACAAAGTGGTAGGACAATATCACCCAGTCCACAGCTGCCATGAATACTGAAGCTGAAAAATAAAATGGTAGAGAGAAAGAAACAAAGAGAGGAATATCTGCAGCTTCCATACACAAGCCAGGTTTTAGTAAAAATGCATCTCACTACTTCAGAAGAGAATTAAAAGAATGAAGTCCTTTGGCCAGTCTACACAGGAGGTTTAGGCGATGCTACGTTTCCTTCTGTCTTTGGAGTCTGAAAAATGTCTGTTCATTTAGGTAGGTCTTGGGTAAGTCGCAGGAGGACTGTGGCGTTTTGTTAGCTCATTTCTTATAATACTTTGGAAGAAGTGAATTGTAGCTTTTTGCAGAGAAACTCCTAACAAGACAATTTTAGAAGTATAATTTTCAGCATAACATGAATTTTTGAAAGTCAGGCTGTATGGATACAGTAGACGTGTTCGGACTTCTGAAACATTTCTTTTTTCAAACTTGCACAGAGGTTTTCATGAGGAAGAGGCAGTTTCTGAGATTCAGCAGGCCCTCTGGCTACAAAGTTTTGCTGATCACCTCTGAAAATTTATCAGTTAGAAACTGGTTTGTTGCGTTTAAAAGCTATAAATACACTTTGCTTCTTCTACTACTTCTTTCCGCTTATCCCAGAAAAACAATAAACAAAGCTTTTATTTAACTGAATATGGGATTCTCAACCGGCATTACGAACTAGCAGACGGCAGAAGAAGAATGGAGGACGGAGCAGTGTTCCTTGGATGTAGCTCTAACCGTGCCTGAGATCAGATACTTTCTGCTCGTTAGCGAAGAAGAGCCAGATGCAGAGTGGTGTAAAACCCATCATATCCTGCTAAATAACATCTTCGCTGGAAGGGTGGAGGGAAGATTAAAGGACCTTCTCTTATGGACTTATACCGTGATAATTTTTCACTCTTCAGAACGAAGAGCACAATCCTTGCTGCTTCATTCATGTGATCAGACACCCAGGCCTAAACCCAAGAGTAAAAACTACCCCCTTCAGTGGGATCATTTGCACAAATGAGGGTTTGCAGAACAAAGGCTTAAGTAGCCCACCTATGTGGGCTTCTCCGGGAGTCTTCAGTGAAATCTTCAGAGAGAGGTTTTTTGCAAGTTCTGTGTAATTTCATTTAAGAGGATGGGTCAGACTCTCAGCCGATGCAATTCAAAATACTGTTGTTGATTTTAGCTATTCTCTAAGGTCTTCCCTGTAAAACCTGGCCTGCAGAACCAGCTGTATATTTACACTGTACTGTCTTTTTATGCTTCCACAACAGATAGATTTAATAAGCAGCCATCTCCTTTCAGAGTGTTCTGGCTACGAAACAAAACAGAAATACAGTCTGCAATAATACCAAGGTCAACATGTACTGCAAAGAAACAGAAGAGTATTACACCAGAGAATGGAAACGGTACTAAATATTTTAAGAATCTGCTGCTTAAATAAAAAGAAACCTCCTGTGCATTAAAAATACATTTATTGATCCAATTCAAGATTCAACAGAAGATGACTTCCAACAAAAAAACACTTAAAAGGACTCATCTGTTGCCAAAATGGGTAGTTATATAGGACTATCTTCGGTAAATGTAGCAGAAATCCTGAAACATACTGAAGAAAAGGGTTTGGATCCCTCTTTTCTATTAAATATTTAGCCTACATTACAATTGAAGCATTAACAGTGCAAAGAAGGAATTTAAAGAGCGAAACGAGAAGAAAAAAGGTACATCACTTAAGACTTCCTAGGTAATTTATGCAGATGGAACTGTTAAACAAATAAATTAGAAAGACCCCCACTGTCTGCACTTAACAGAAATGCAAATCATCACCTTTACTCTCAGTCTCCTCTTATATTTCCTCTCCTTCCTTTAGTGAGTATGAGTCAGAAATCACCACTGGCGGAACAACCTCTGAAAAGTTTTCAAATCCCCAAGAAAAAGAATCTGGTGTTATTTGCGCTAATATGAAGTTTGGAATAAATTCACCCGCAAGCCTTTTGCCTAGCCCCAAATAAACTCCTTAACATGGACCACTGTCACAGAATCACAGAATCATAAAATCATTTAAGTTGGAAAAGACCTTTAAGATCACCAAGTCCAATGTTAATAACCCAGCACTGTCAAGCCCACCACTAAGCCGTGTCCCTAAGCACCACATCTACAGGTCTTTTACGTACCTCCAGGGATGGTGACTCCACCACTTCCCTGGGCAGCCTCTTCCAGTGCTTGGCAACCTTTTCAGTGAAGAAATTTTTCCTACTATCCAATCTAAGCCTCCCCTGGCACAACCTGAGGCCGTTTCCTCTCATCCTGTCGCTTGTTACTTGGCAGAAGAGACTAACACCGACCTCGCTACAACCTCCTTTCAGGTAGTTGTAGAGAGCGATAAGTTCTCCCCTCAGCCTCCTCTTCTCCAGGCTCCCTTAGCCGCTCCCCATAAGACCCGTGAACTTCGTTAACACATCATGTTCGCACCACTTTTGTGATCTCTTTTTATTTTTTTCAATTTTGGGTTTCAAGTTGTAACTTTCATGAGAGACAAAAAGACGACTCATTTTTGGGAAGAACGAAGAACCCTACTCTTGGTACTATTAAACAAATAACTGCCATTATTTATTCAGTACCAGACTTAGAATCTGCAGTGCAAATATGAGTCCTCAAACATTTTAGCTGTTCCCATCAATACCTGCCCAGATTGGAAGAGTTCAGAGAACTGGTTTTATCATCAAGGTCTCGTCTGAGTTTGAAGCATATTTACTCTGAAATTACTGATGGCGTATAAAGGAAACATAGCATGACCTACCTATGATGTGTTACACTGCGAAAATATTACTCTGAGAGGTGTCACAGCAATTTCCAACAGCAAGTAGCACTTTGTAACGCAAGATACCCTTTCTTCAACTTGTTAGATATTTTGGTGGGCACCCTTTTTAAACTGTATAGACAACCCTGACTCCAGACTTCGATCATGAAGGGTGAATGGGAGGTTATGAGCTCTAACTTTTGCTTAGTGCAATTCTAAGAAAAGCCCTCTGGTGCCTTTAAGGGCCAAATCAGTACATGTCCTGCATTTATGTTCCCTGTCTTTCTTGTCCGTTTAGATCTGTATATATCCTTTGGCTAGAAAATGGCAGGACACATATAATCTGAAATGGATACTGACTCCAAATGACCCATAAAAACTGTTGACTTCTCTTTATAGACACCATCAGACCGGAGGCCCTGTAGACACAG
The DNA here is from genome assembly GCF_000687285.1 of Phaethon lepturus. Classification (NCBI taxonomy): domain Eukaryota; kingdom Metazoa; phylum Chordata; class Aves; order Phaethontiformes; family Phaethontidae; genus Phaethon; species Phaethon lepturus. The sequence continues at coordinate 66,778 of NW_010551052.1, read as the reverse complement.
ATGATCACAGGTCACAGAGTCAAGAACTGGTGACTGATGCATGAAGGAGAAGAGATGAAAGAAGGTCTTGACACATAACAGTGGAAACCAGGCTGGGCTCCCATTCTTATGAAGCATCTCATTTAATCTGCCAAGTGTTCTCAGTAACAGGAATAAGGCTCTTTGAAGCCTAATGCATGGATCAATATATTTGGATCAATAGCCCTGAGCAGGGGATGCTACTGATGTATGCCCAGAACCATCAAAACATGGTGTACATGAACTTGCTAGTGACATCTGCCCTCAACTCACTTTGTGTCATGGAGCGCTGAAAATATTGGGAAGCATGAGCTAGCAGGGTAGCATCAGGTGCAGCTACCAGAAGTGGTTGTTATTACCCAATTAGCAGCATGACAGAGACTCACGGGTTCCAATTGTTTATTCCAAAACATTCTCCTCATATGAACACCACAAAGCCAAGTGCTACAAAATTTTAAACCAGGAAATTACAGCCAAGTTTCTATTCCTTAATATTATATCCCATATAATGGAAAATTACTAAGCCAAATGAGACCAAATTTGACTTGAAGATCCAGCAACAACAAATTTCTTCCACAGTTGGAGTGGTAGGAGCCACTAATGCACTATTCTCTCTAACAAGTCTGTACTGAAAAGTAATCTACATTTATATTGGCTATAAAAAGAGACTACTCAACACGACATGACAGATTTCAATGATACTTTATGGTCACGCTTAGTTTTAAAACGGAATTTGATTTCTTTTATCTTACTACATTAATCCATTAATTAATTCCTTTAATTTGATGTGTGAGTATATCAGAGAAACAAACAAAGAAAAGCTGTGAAAAAATAAAGATGAAAAGAGACAGAACTATAACAAATATAATTTAGGTAGTTAAATTCCAAAAAGGACCACCCAGGTATTTCAACCCTGCTCATCCTTTATACCTTCCAGCTTCTGTACTGTATAAAAGTGATGTAGAAACCCCACAATAACTGCTGAAGTTACTCATTAAAATTCAGAACTGTGGGAAAGAGAAGTATGGAAAACATTTCTGACATCTAAAGACAGGGTAAAGTTATATAAAGAAATAAGTTTGCAGATCAATCCCACAGCTAAAAGACTGGTATAAATTAGCATTCTCATGTCAAGTATCTGAAACACTTCAACTCATCTTTTAGCAACCAAAGCTAAAAATATGGAATAGGTAC
>NW_010551052.1:60067-65535 GCF_000687285.1 Phaethon lepturus | reverse complement strand
CAGGACAAGTATTTTGCATAAAATGAAATATTCATAAAACAACATGGCTATAAAAATAGGTAATTTATCACTGCAATCATAAACACCAGAGGCCTGGAGATAGGTCCATACGATAGGGAGGATAAAGCACATTCTAGTACACAGCTGTCCCCCAGGACATATTGACATGTCCTGCAAAGCCCTTCTGATGTGCAGGTCCTGTGCTGTCTGCCTGCCAGATGACCCAAGCAAGTATTTAGAAAAATACAACGGAGAAAAGAGAAGAAAACCTCTTTTTATTAAATATAACGCTCTTCAAAAGCTCTCTCCCAATATCTCTCTTTAAATTCTTGATATGTTTGCTTCAACACCGTGCAAGTGCATTCAGCACTCACATAAAGAGCGGAATTGCGTTGTGAGTTTGCTCGCGGAAGTGTTACAGCCCTGTAGAAGTCTCCTGGAAAAGAAGTGGACCGGATGAGGGAAGACGCCAGGCAAAGACCAGGGAGATTTCACACGTTTCCCAGCCCAGTTCAGCTCTGACAAGGGCTTTGCCAGAAGATCAAGATTTGGCTATTCCTAATTGATTGGCAGTTTTATGAAGTGTACAAACGTCAGATCTCAGCTGGAACCATCATACATTTTACTCGTTATCAAAACTGGGATTTAAGATCAGGTCTTAGATGGGGTGGGAAAGATGCAGTGCAGTCAGTGCATTAGTCCGCTGACAGCAAAACCTCGAGACAAAGTTTGAAATAAAGTTTTCTTTGTGAATCTTACATCCTTTTTCCGTCATGTTTCTTTCATCTTAAAATAAAGGCAATGCACTAGAGAAGTGTCTGTGAAATAATTTGCAGGTGTGTGCAGAAAAAATGGTTTCACGTATTTAAACTGAGATGAAGAAAATAGTGTTCTTGGTTTACTTGGGTGAAAGTCTGAGTGAGTGAGAGAATGAGGAATATGGCACTCATTAAGGTAAAGTATTTAACACCTTTCATATTAAGTGAATTGCCGTACCTAAAGTCTTCAGCTCAAGTGCAAAATATCTGCAAAACTATTAATATATTTTTAATTTACCAGTTTTATGAATTTTACAACATAACTTGGAAAGGCAATGAAGAAGAAGGGGGAAAAAAGTCACAAACAGATTAAAATATTAAAACTGATTGCTAGAAATCTTAATCATGGTAAGTAGGCACACAGAAAACCATAAATGTAAAATAAAAATATTATTTTCCAAAAAAGAAGTACAGTGCCTGTGGAAAATGTGTGAAACAAACACTTTAGGGTTGCTAAGCCATTAACACCATAAAGTTTCCTTCACTTCATATGCTACTTTGAGTTTATAACTAATAGCTTTTCAAATGTTTTCTTAACACATTTCCTTTAACTGGTAAATGATGGAAATAAGATTCACATCTTATTTGTGAATCTTGAATCTCTTTGAAACATCATAGAGTTTCAAAGAAGAACTCCAAACAATCATAACTTTAGACAAGGCCTTTAAACACCCCCCCCAAAGTGCTGCACCTAAATAGCTGCTCACAGCTCCTCCCTCGATGAGCCAATATAAAACCTGTGGGAAAGAAGGAATCACATCCCAAATCCCTAGAATCAAAGATCCTTACAGGTGTTTCTCCTGGCCAAGGTCCTAGCGGTGATTCTGTGATTCTGTGATTCTATGAGTAAGAAGAATGAGAATTTTGGTTCCTCTGTACTATTTCAGAGTTGAGATCAGCATGAGGGCTGGGAGGGCAGGATGAAGTTTATAATTGACTTTTCCTAAAAGACTGTTTTCTGCTGAGAACTTTTATCCCAAGTTTAAAGTTATGAAAATGCCAAATGTTTTACTGATTTACATTCAGAGAATATAAAAATATTGCTTAGGATAGTATCTGTGAGATAAAATACTCCTCCTTTTTTTTAACATCCATTATTACTTACTTATACCCACAGATCAGTTTGGGGTTTTCTGAACAAGGGTTCCCTAGTACAATAAAAAATAACTAATGAAAATATTTTCAAAAAAATTAATAAAATTATTTATGTTGGTGAAATTAGCATAAGTACTGCATTATTCTCCTCTAATTTAACATGACAAATACTGTTAGTAAAAAAGGATAGAAAACATTAAGTTAAAAAAATATTTTCTAAATGTCAACCTTACAACACAGATTTGTTATTTTAATGCTATAACATGGTTACTAGAGGAAAACTACTTCACTGTCCAATATACTTGGGGAAAAAAAAACCCAAGAAGTAGGATTTTCAGTTGGGAAAAATATATAATGTAATAGGGCCCACATGTCTGCGAGTTTTTTTTACAATGCCCGTGGGATAACATTTTTGCCACTTCTGCTTTTCCTACTGTCCCGCAAGAACATGGACCAACTGTGAGAATTTGTTATATGGGAAAAGGGAAGCGAGATCTGTGTTAAGCAAGCCTTACGGGACCAAAGTCAGACCAGTATGAATTTGTGTCTCCGCTGTTGCCATGATGATGTTCCCATAATGGGACAGATCCTCATTGACCCCAGGGTGCAGCTTCCACGAACCCACGGAGTCATGTTGATTTCCTCCCACCGCAGGTCTATCCCAAATACATCTGCCTGACTGGCATTTATTGATGTGAGCCATCCTGGGCTTAGAAATGTCTCTGGTTGTAAGGAACGGCATTTCAAACACAAGCACATGAATTATGGTCCCTTAGGAAATGAAACAAGCTTCTCGGGGCACATGTGTGTGGTTATCACTATTATTTAGTAACTATTCTCTTGCCTTTAACCTAGTGAATTTACTTTAACTTACAATTTCCTTGTACAGGGGATGAAAGTTCTTTTTTTATAGGTAATTATAAAGGGGGGGTGTTAGTTATCAAAGGATCTGTGTCAGTCTGGTTCTAGTTTTTATTTTACTTGGTGACAACTAAAGATACAGCTGTCATTCTGATTGGAATTTCTGAGCATTAAAATTAAATCAACTCATTAGTCAATAACACTAAGCTCTTCAATTTCCAGGCATGTGCTATTTCTACTGTCATACTTGGTATCACTATCAGTAACTTATTAAGTGCACATAGCTTTCATTAGTGTAAAGTGGCATAAACTTCATTGTGTCCAAATATTAACCTAATAAACCTCTTGTTAATGCTACTAAAATAATGCCCACGACTTCAAAGATTTCCTTTGAATAACTGTAAGCTTAAAGGATTCATAAAATGCTATATCCATCTCTCTATTGTGTGCCAACAGACAAAACCAAAAGAGTGAATAAATACACCAAACTTCAGAAATAAGGTTAATAAAGGAGTCCATCATACACTTAAAACTTCCTGTTACAATGGTCTTGTTCTATTTAAAAGTCCTACAAGTTTACTAATATTCTGCATAATTTGTCAGGCGTTGACAACTGTGTTAGAAGACATAAAACGCTGTACAAGCAGTACCTCCTCCAGAAAAGCAGACACAGAAGTCACAGAATGCCTTTAAAATGGGTCACAGAATGCCTTTAAAAGCTATGACACACCTTTTTCATGACTGACTTCATTCAATGCGTTACAACAACTGGTGCATTGATTAGGTTTTTCTGTTGGGTTCGGCGAGACTTTCGGGAGGCCAATGAAATGGCGATGGTCCCTGGCAAGGGAAGCTCACCAGGGAAACCTGTTGATGCTGAAGACAGTGCCAAAACACCACTGGACTTCAGAGAGACCAGGTTTCGGTGTAGCTTTGAAGCTTTACAAATGCCTCCAGAGAAGAAGTTGCCTATCGTCATCCAGTGTAAGGACTTTTTACCACTATGAAGCCTGCGGTTTACCATTCACTGTAACACTATCCCACTTCTACCCATACCAGGGTTTGATCAGTGTTGACACCATTAAAATCCCCACATCATACAAGGGCAGTGAGCTTGTACCCAGCTACCCCAGCATGTGATGCCCTCTGCCTCCACTCTGCCTCATGCATTGCTAAAATTTATCTCATTATAGCAAATAGCCTCCATCTGCTTCCTCTGCACTTTCGAATGGAGAGAGAGAGAGAGAGAGAGAGGGAGACATGGACTGAATTTAAGTGAATTAAAATCCACCTAATACAATCACAGTAATTTAAGTGGTGGGTGGTCTGGCTACCTCCCTCTACAGTTTCCAACTGGAAGTGGGCAAATACTCTACTAAGTTTGTGTTCCATTTTTAACTAGCATTTCTAAAGCTGTTTACTAACTCAGGGAAAGGAAAATGAAGGTCACTGCTAAGTATCAGTGGGAAAGGAGTTTCAAAAGCACTCAGCGCTGAAATGAACTTTGATCCCATTCAGTGTACTGGAGATGCTATCATTGTTTTAAACAAGACCAATGCAAAATATCTTGGAAAATCTGATGCGAAGATGCTTCTTGTGTTGAAAAGTATTGACTGGTTGTTTGTCCTTTGTGGTTTTTTTTTTCCCCCATGCTCCCCCTCTTGTATTACTTCTTCAACAAGATTTTAAAAAAATCAAAGATTACAAAGAAAACTCAAACATATCTCAGCGGCATGGGGAGGGAGAAAGGCATTTTTGTATCAGCAATGTTATTTTTCTAAGGTTCAACAAAATATTGCAGATGCATAGCTGGAAGGGTCAGCAGGGACAGCTTGTGGAGTTCCGTTGTTCAAATTAAGAACCTTTTCGTTGTAACTGAAGGATGACATGCAACTGGTATCTAATCTTTATCAGCAGCTTTATCACAAAATGAACATAAAGCAGCAGGAGACTGGAACTAGCAATTGCTTTTCAACAAACAATGCCTTCTGTGGAGGAATAAAGCTGACAACAGCAGCTCTACCATCAGTACCCCTTGGGGTCTGGTGTTATTCACCTGTACCTGGGTGAAGTGAGCCATGGGGGGCCCTCCTGGGCCCATGCTCATGGATGACCCATACTGGGACAAGAACACCCCCGAGGGACTCTATTAACCTGCACAGTAGTTCCCAAAAGTGCAGTTCTGCTGAGACCATAGGGCAAATGAGCCATGAACCATCCTTAGTTTTTACCAGCCAGCTTCAGATATACCAAGCAAAAGTAGATCAGCACCCTGCACTCCACATGAAGCCATACTGTTTGCGCTTCCCATGTGGAAAAGCACTGGCTCAACACAAGTATTCAAGTCTGAATCTAGATCAAGGCAGAAAAATTTATTTAAAATGCCAACTTTCATGTTCCCCTTTCTCTTTTAGGAATCTGTAAAGTACTAAGCAGAATTTGTATCTTGTCTCCCTTGCATCTGGACAACACTGGCAGTAATTCATGCTTTCCTCTGACTATACATTTTTGTGCTAGGACTGCAGTCTCACTGAGGTAGGAGGAAAAAAGCCTCCTTATTCCAGAAAGCAGAACAGAAATATTTGACTCACTGAGATCAGACTTTGGTGCCGCAATACATTAGTTTTGATTAAAAAAACCCCCTTACTCACATCAGCGTAGTCCTTGTCCCAGAAAAGTAACTGTATATTGGGT
>NW_010551052.1:18002-60046 GCF_000687285.1 Phaethon lepturus | reverse complement strand
GTTTGGGGGTGCGGCTGTGTGGGGGGGGGGGGGGACAAACAGAAAGATCTATTTTCCATTTTGTTAACTAGTATATTTTAGCAACTGCATGTCAATTGAAATTCATTTTACTTTTGAAATAAATAGTTTTTCATATTTTTCTCTCAGTTTAAGAAACAAGCTGTAGTCTGAATATCTGTCTTGATAATATCTGTCTTCATATTATTTCCCTTTTTTTCATTATCTGGCTCTGCATAGTATTTTTTCTTGAGGATTTGAGGCTTTAAAAACTGCAAGCTATTGTTTATGCAAAAAGAAGAAAAAGGAGAAACCTACAAGGAAGCTCAAATTTGGTGTCTCCTTCACCTTTAAAGGAAGCTGGAGGGGCACTTTGCCTGAAGAGCAAGCTCCCCCTGTGCAGATTAAAAGCTACATCTGAGGTTTGTGCTGAGTACAGAGGCAACATGAAGATGTCCTGGCCAATAAAAACAAAAAGAAAGAAACAAAATTATTTCTACTGTTCAAAAGTTTACTTCATGAAAGTCATTAATTTGGGAGTCCTTTAAGATAGTAAGAAAAAATACAAAACTTTGACTTGTGTCCCATTTGCCTCATCTTTTTGAAAAGTTAAGATCCCTTCAAAGTCAAATACATTTTTCTGAATTCCCCCAAATCTCCATTTTCTAAGACTTGTTTCAGTATCTTGGCGTTGAAGATATGTATAAATCAGCAGCTCGTGTAAAACAGAAAAGGGAAAAACAGTAAACAAACATGCTGCAGAGAATAAAACAAAAAACTGTTCAGTTAAAAGACTGCATGGCATTCTGAAAAGATTGCCAAACATATTAGGGTATTTAACAGTGGCAATAATACAGGAGGCATATATGAAATTCTGAATTTCAGTTATCTAAACTCTTTTCTCTCTAATATACACGTAAACCTGAGCGCAAATAGACTCTGAGATCACCCTAACTGGAAGCCATACCTTATATTCCGCATATTTGAATGCAGGCAACTTTTTTCTTTGCTTTTGTAAAACCTCAACTCCACTTGTTGTCTATGATCCCCTTCTTCTCCACTTGTCTTTAAATTTCCATCTTTTACACTCATCACCTTTATCTTTCCTCTTCTCTTTTTGTCCTTATAAACCAGACCCAGCAAACTAAAAAAGAAAGAGAGAGATATTTCTGATAAATAAGACGTAACACAGTTATGGAACAGGATGCTTCAGACAGCTGTGTTTGCATGCTGTGCCGTTTTCCCCACTCTTTGTTTCTCCTCTTTAAGTTACAAACTCTTCAGAGATTATTAAGTTATAATCTCTCAGCCTACGTTAACAATAACTTCCATCTCCTACCAATGCCAACAGTAATTAATAAAATTTAGGGAGGTAGCAATTAGTACTGTGAAAGCATCCACTGGCAAGGAAAGTTGGATATAAGCATGATATTAGAAGCACTTTTATTAGATGTTTTGGAGGAAAGCAAGCTTTATCTAGTCTGTACTTAGCCTAGAATTTCTGCTAATATTTTCAGGGGTTTTTTGCACTATGAAGTATTAAAACAGCACTAAGGAAGGCAATCTTATCCGCCGCAGCATCCAGGGAATAGAAAGCATCAGATGGAGAATGCATCTGCACCGCTATGTACAGATGCAGAAGAAGCTACGAGGTTTAGGAAGTGTTTATATTCATGAATTCCGTAAAAACCTGTTTTTCAAAGACATTTGCTATTCAAATCCTGTGTTTTATGAGTATAGCTGAAACATAGCTCATGGAGAGGTTTTTAGGATAAATAACTGCAATTAGAAAAAAGCAGGAAGAAGTACCTAGAAAGTCACTACAGATAAACAAAACTTGGTCAGCATTTGGGTGGTGGGGGCTGCATTCATCAGGATAATTAGAAAAAAAATTGTGGTTTGGCAAATGACTTTAATTGAGGAAATAATGGCAAACAGTAAGGACCAGTGCAGCCAAAGGTCATTTTGAATTTGAGCATGGGCCAGAGCAGACAGTAGGTGTTACTGAAAAGAGAAAAATTCATTTCTAAGCAAAGCAGAATTTTTGTGATTATTTTATAAAGGAATAAAACATATATTGACATTAGGTAAAGACCAACCAAAGCTATTGTGGGGAAACCTCAAGGTCTTCAATGAAATATTTAGATGAAATAAAAACAAAAAGAATTTTCTACTATTTGCAACAATAGTGCTTTATTATTCTATTTGGGTTTTTTTTAATCTCATGACTGGGGTTATGTTTAAGATAAGTTTTGTTTAAAAAGTGGTGTGAATTAATTCATAATTTTTAAGAAAAAAGCATGGAAGTGTTGTATACTAAGCTAAAATCTGTTATGTCCTGAATACATATTTAAATTTAATAATAATATTGTGCAAAATCTTGGTTCCTAATATCATTGACCAAACAGAGTAAAAGCTTTTGGAATTTCAGTACAACTCCAGCAACAAATAAGTAGCTCTGTTCAAATGTAGTCTCCATTCAATCATGTGAATAAATATTTGAGACTTGGAACTAATTAACCTGATAACACAAGTCCTCATTCATTTAGGCTGAAAACAAGAAGTCCGCTAATGTTTATGTGAAATAATTTAATAAATTTATGAATTTTAAAGCAAAAAGAAAACTCAAATTAGATGTTGTACTTACTAAATTCAAAACCACCCTTCTGTATCGATCCCATTATGCTGTGATTTTAAATACAATTTGCATCTGTAAGAAACTGATATTATGTCTTGAGTACTGCAAAAAATGCTGTACACAAGAGCATACAAAGCTAGTCAGAACTTTATATGCATCTACTTGATCTTATTTCTTGGTATACACACGTTGACTATTACAAATCTGACTATGAAGGTGACTTCTTAAAGTCAGTTTTTGGCACCAGAACCTCTCCCATTTAAGCAGTTGTAACAATGATAGACGTGTTACTGAGGAGGACAGAGAAAGCTCCAGACACTCCTTGGAAATCTAGGCTTTGCCTCAAGCCTCACAAATCTATTTATCAGCTTACAGGTGGAAGCCGAAATGTCTGCAACAATCAAATGGCAGCTGTCCATATTCCCAACCTGATCTGGTATTAATCAAACTTAAAAAAAAAAAAATTGTATTAAATTTCTGTTCAAATTTAACTTTTATTCATATAGTCTTCTGCTGGTTAGTACTCCACTTAATACTCCAAGTGTTATCTCAGAAGATGAAACAGTTGAGCTGCCATACCTATTTTGCTTGTGACATCATTTATAAGATTTGATAAATATCCCATATGACATCCTTTGGGTTGCTATTTGTCAAAAGATATGGTTCAATCAATTTAAAAGTATTTTCACTTTAAGGTCTTGTTCTTAGCTTGCATAAGCAATGAAAAATGATGGCATATAATATTGTCTTACTAACAGTGGCACATACACACATGCTCCTGCCATCTCGCTTCCCATTAGCATCAACCTTCATCATCACTAGAAAGGACAGGTCAGAATTCAATCTATTCTGTATAAAATTAGACAAATTGCCATGCATTTATAAGCTCACATTGTTCCAACACAGTCAGTGTAATACTGACCTCCAACCTCTTGACTTGAGAAGATCATGTTTCTCCAGCTCACAGGTATCTAATTCCCTGGCACACATCTGAAAATAACTTAGCTATAATTTCCCCCACGTATTTATACGTTTTCCTTGGCAGAGATTTCTGCAGCACAGCACCGGTAAAGAGGTCAAATTTGGATCTTCCCTCAAATTCCATCATCCTATTCTTGTCAAAACAGATAAAGAATAACCCAGCTCTTTGGCTCTTTGGCCTGCTTAGTGCTAATTTCCCGGCTAACAATCGAATGCTTTTGGGGTGTATTTTTTCAAGTCTATTTCTGGACCTGTGGTGCTACGAGCCAGTAGGATATACAGGCTCTGAATACCAGAATCTACTTTTTTTGTGTGAAAGTGTAAACAAAAGTGTCCTCCAGCTGGGGCCATCTGCCATATAAGTATTCCTTGTATGAAGTACAAAATAGATTTCAGGTTTATGTACTGAGTTTCAACAAAAATCTCCCTGTATTTTGTCCTTGGTTGGCCTGAGTAGAAACTGAAATAAAAGAAAAATAAAGATCCCAGCACAGTCCGTGAGTTAAGCAGCACTCAGCAAAAATTCAGAGCAGTCATAGAGCTATTTATGTCACACAGGAGCAAATTGTTGGAAATTGTCTGCTAAAATATCACTGTATTACTTAAAATTGCATTTCATAAAAATAGGGGAAAAGTCAGAGAAGAAACAGTGCCTACATAAAGTTCTACTGAAAAAAATCATTATAATACAACTCCATTAATTTTTCTTACCTCTATCTGAGAAGTAAAAGCCTAATACAAATCCTGCTATGATTTGAAACTGTGGATGCAAGGGATCTTGGAAAATTCAGAAGAAAGCTCAGCTAAACAATTTCTTTTAGAACGACGACAACAAAAATTCACCTTACCACTATGTTCATAAGTGAGTAAAACAAAAAGCAGAAGTAGTAACTATCAGTCCTTTCAAAATATATTCCATCATCCACACATGCTGTCGTATGACTTGTGTGGCTTGTGTATATTCAGTTGAAGCAGCTGGATAAACATTTAATTATTGCTTTATTTGTCAGGCAGTGCTTAGGATAAAATACATAATGAATAATACGAGTCACAGAAAGGAATCACAGTAATTCAATTCTATTTTGAATAAATAGATATGATTAAAGTATGATTAAGTTTAATGTAGTATCTCATCACCTATGATAAAATCTTCAGACATGCTTAAGTCCTTAAGTACAACTATAACTACAGTTCATTAGTATTAGCTTAAAAAGAATTCTATTAAATATTAACAGAGGCAGACAGGACAAACTAAGAGTAAGAAATTAGCATTTCACAATTTGCAGTATTGCCTTATGATCATTTTCAGTTGGCTTAACTTGTCTACATCAGCAGACTAACCCCAGCAATTCTCTTTAGTACTATTCCCATGCTTTTAAGTTTAAAAATCTATTTTCTATCTAAAGAACAGTGTGCTTTAACACTGAAACATAGCTTAGAGCGTAAGGTTCATGTGTACTGTCATATATTGTTGAACACAACTAGGATAAATACTTCAGCCCATGACAGTATAGGTCCAGGAAACCAGGAAGGAATCAGGGCATAAGTACATGATGTTTTCCTTGAAGGAATGACATGCCGCCTTTTGCAGGTGCCTTGCACCTTGAGGCTGGGCTGGAGCACGGACACCCTCCTGTTCCCATCCTCCTCTGGTCCAAGGCAGCAAACAACCTAGAGACACTCTGCCTCCCAAGTTCCCCGACAAGGCAATGATTCCTCAAGGCTGATGGGGGAGAAGCACTGGGAGAAATGAAATAGATGTAGGTGGGGAGACCAAGACCATCAACCTTTAACTGGGTTTATAACCTTGAGTTATATCAAGTTTAACCAAAAAAAGTAATGTTCTTTTAAAAAAATGTCAGATGTTCTGATGGGGTGCTTTCTGCTTTTCCTTCGTGCGTACTTAGTATGGTATTTCAAACACATGATCGCTGCCTAAACATACTAAAAAACAGTGATAAATTTAGAATGTGTTTGAAGTTTAGAGTTTTCTTCCTTGCTAATACTTCTTTCAGATACTCACATCTCATGCGACTTCTTTTGTCTAAAAACAGCAAACTCACTTTCTTCTCATTACCAGTTAACAACCTTTTACTTTCTAGAACCTAACTTTAAATGTTTATTTTGATCCTTCTCAGGGATATTAAGGTGTCTGATAGCTGATGTCTAAATGTAGTGCTGGATGTACTATTACTTTCCCTCATTTTGTTCTGATCCACCTTTCTAAATGCTAACTCTCAAATTGATGATAATACCCCCTGAACTGGGAATAAGCGTGATATGTCCTTCTTAATTTCTGTTAACACTACTGATTCATCTAATCACTTAATATAAACAACTTTTAATATGTTGGACTATAGCTTGCCAGAAAAATTCATCTAGTCCATGATGGACAGATGCCATCCATTAGGCAAGCTGTGGACGTCAGGCCACGTAACAAGTATGCACACACACACCAGACTGCGTGACAATAAGTTCCACGTACACACCATGAAGCGCACCACGCTGGTGGGGTGGGACACCCGCCTGTCTGCCTCCTATAGATACCTGTCAGATCTCAGCAGAGGGCCCTTCAACACCTCTGTGGTGCTGCCGAGCTTGTCATAGATGAAAGGTTTGGATATCGTGGTACTAAAGAATTTTTAAATTTGTATCCACTTCTGAAAAGTGAAATTGAGACACTACCATAGCAAGCTAATGAATGCCACTGCAAACTCTGAACTTCCATTTTTAAATAGAAAAACTATAACACACAACAACAATGTTTCTCCATGTTTTCATGTAGCTGTGTAGATAGTAACCATAATGATTGAAGCAACTGAAGATCACAGGATTCCTAATCACCGGTGCATTAAGCTACTGACTCTGGCCATAATGTATTTTGAGTAAGCCTCTGCAGGAGTACCCATCTGCAAAGGTATAATCAAAGCAAAAGGTCTTTGGAAATCCATCAGGCTGGTTTTTGATGGAACGTGTCAACCACTGAAAATATCAAAATCTAGCAAAGACATCAAAGAACACAGGGTAAAAAAAATTACTGTAGCTGTATTCTTTGATGCTGAAAAAGCCTTTGATACACCTATGATAAAGTACGGGGCAGATGACTTAGCTAAAGGCTTTCTAACATAAAATAAAGGTTCTTTGATAATTTCCTAACTTCATCTTTTTCACAAATATATAAATATTACAGCCCAGCAATACCTGTATTTTTTGCTGGGAATACCTTTATTTGAAAAACAAATCTCCTAAAGTCTTTATGCATTAGATTGGCTTTTAAAAAAGATAAGTTTTCCATAACTATGGCACAAAACCTCTTGACTATTAGATATATTGGATTGTTTCCACATAAATATCCACTGTTTAGCAAGAACACCTGCCCTTGGAGATATGCAGACTCACGTACTATAATAAATGTACCATCCAATATTCTACTAATGATATCTAGAAAGTAATTTGTGTGCAGATTATTTCTACTGCAAAGTTGACTGCTGAAGGTGTGTGTTGCACTCCTGAGGGTGCATAACTACTTATTCACTGAAACTTGTGGACCTCAGTGATCAAACTTTAATTAAATAACCTCCGAAATGGATTCTTCTATTTGACCTTACCCAGTTTCATATACTTGGTTTACACAAGGGAGTTTACCACTAGTCCACTCAACTGGAATCTCATATTGCTCTACTCTCTTACAATGCTTTTTTAAGGAAAGTTGGTATTTGCACAATAGCATCTGGTTTCTTTCCACTGTACTGCAGATTTATTTGTACAGATATGCAACTTGCTACAGAAAAGACAGAAATGGCATTTAATCTCCCACGAAGACCTCACAATGGTTCTTTTCTGCTTTTCCCCAGACCAAGTTGTTTTTCAAGATAACGGTGTTCTTAGGTTATCCTCGTGATGAAAAGATAGATTATTAAATCAAACTGTGCAAAATCATTCAGCAATCAAGAACCCCTGGACGGTGGTCTAAAGAGTACATTTGAACTACAGAATTAAATGGAATTATTTGGTCAGGAGTATGTATAAACAGAAGAGTAGAGGAACAAGGTATACCTTGGTATGTATAGATCCAGCAGGGAACAAACAGTAGATATAAAGGTTTAAAATGCTTATCAAGAAAAAAAATAATTAGACACAGTATGAGATAAGAAACTCATAAGCTGTGTTAATCATAGTAATTTTTAATTACAAACTGAAAAATACATTTTAAGTCATTTATGATGCTGGCTTACATTTTGCACTAATTAAGCTTTCATAATAAAAACAGATCAACAGACTACTTGCCCAGGCACTTTTATCCAGATTTAAAAAGTACTTTATATACCTACTACCCTGTTAAAAGTTAAGCTATCAAGCAATTAGTGTTTCAAAATCTATCATTTTTACTATCTCAAACATTATTTTTAATTTTTTTTTATTTTACAGCAAAAGGTTAAGAAAAGTAAAAACACTTTTTCCACCCTACAAAACACATCTTATTTGTTTGGGTCAGAATCTGTCTCCATGCAGATAAAGATGTGAAAAAGTAATCATATTAGGCCAAAATAGGATGAATATTGTCCTTACAAACATCAACTTTCAACTTCATATTATTAGCCTTCAAAAGTAATATTTCAAGGCTTGAAATTATGTTTTGGACCAGAAGAAAAAATTCCCTGTCCTTTGGCAGAAATATTTGAACTGAGCTCATTAAAAACATCTCTTGACAGGTTATATTAAGTGCTAAAATTATGTCAAATTTTGGCTTAGTACAATATGTTAATTTTAATTTTAAACTGTTTAAGAGATTGTATCTATTCTGAGCATTATTCCTCTGCTTTGAAAGTGCACTTCACTTCCACCCCAGCTGTAGTCATAATTTTATATCTGAACCGATTTAATTTCTTTAGCGCTCATATTGCAAAGAACAATTTAATAGACACATTGGCCTTACACTGGTGAGGCTTTTTAAATAGCATATTGAATATCACTAGGAGGACAGATAGGACAGACCTGAACCGTTTCAAAACATTTTCAGCAAGATCCTCTCTTTCCTGGAAGAGCAGCAATAAAATTCATGCAACACACTTGGCAAGAAGAACCGAGAGCTGGGATTAAACATACGGTGTGTACTACAACACCTCTCTAGGTGAGTAAGTGTAAGCAATAAGTTCTTACACAGAAGAGAATTTAGAGACTTGGAAGCAATCTTTATGAACTTGGTTCAAGATTTTTTTGTAAGGATCTGTAACAGGTAGCCTAGCAGAGCCAATTGGAAGAGAGATTAGGGAAAATATCCACTTTTGAACTGAATTAGAAGAAAACCACATGATGATCCAGATGGGGTCATGTGAACTTTGGGTTAACACAAAAGACATTTTAAAAGAAAAAAATAATGAGTTTAATTTTCTCTTTTGGCAGGTGCCATGAAACATAAATAATATAAAGCAACGTCTGCCTGGGTTTAAAATCGAGAGATGAGTGGTTCAACTGCAGAATAATCTATTATTCAAGCACAATTCTGAGTTCTTTAGGTAGAGTAATATAGGTTTCACAGAAATCTGCATGAAACCAGGAGTAGTGAACATTCCCTACTGTACAATATACATACCAGAATCTTCATACAGCCAAGAGAAATTGAGACACATAGCTGTCCAGAGAGCAGGATTTGACAGGAAAAAGATAGCAATGGGTCACTGGAAGTCCACTGGTCTCCTAGTCTACTGGAATTATTTTTTTTCAATATGGAAAGGGTGAGATAGCAACTGTGGGTGAATCCTAGAGCGTGGCATGAGATGGAAATCTGGCATGGGAGCAGCCTTGAAAGTTTCAGGGGAAGCTCAAGATCAGACGGGATGATGATCAGATAGAAGATGGGTCAGCACTCACTCATCATCTGAAAGATTAGTTTCAGAGGAAAATTAGTTTCAGAGGAAAAAACATGTCTCACCGCCCCTCCCGCTTTTTAGTCCTTGTATTTGCCAGTTCAAGAAGTACTAAAGAATCCCCAGTTATTTGTACTTTTTTTCAAGTTTATGGAAGCAAATCCTAAAAATCCAGCATCCTAAGAAATTTCTATTGATTAAAAAACCAGAAGCCATAGACATAGATTACTTTTCTTCACTGATCTGTGTAAGTCACCTCACTGCTGGAATTGCAGGGGCTTTATCTCCCCCGAGATGTGCTAGACCACTGACAGCCCGTACAGGATATTTTTAGGCAAAGCCCTTAGTGAAGAAATTTGTAAATCTTTAAATGTCAGGCATACTGAAAACAGTCCATTAAAATAAGACAATAATACTACTATGATTAATAATAATAATAATACACCATGAAGTTTGAAAAGGCTCTCTGTACATCAGTAAATAATCGCATTATTGTATGACATTACACATTCTGTCTGAACATTTCCAACTTAATCAAAGGCCTTAACTTGGCTGTCAAACACTAAAAGAGGGAGGTTCGTTTGCCGGCAGACCTCTTCACTGTCAGTAAATATCCTTGTCGCAAAATCCCACGTAAGTAGTTGTAACTCGCTTTCCACATTAACAAAAGGAAATAGAGAGTTGCAACAGATAGGCCAAGATTTTCCCATGAATCTTTAAAAATATCAAATTATTAAATAAAATTATTCCTTCTGCTGACCTGGATTCTTTTTTTCCAAATTTTAATATAAGATATCGTATGTCATATATATGATCTCTTAAGGTAAGCGTAGCAGACACAATGTGAAAGACAACTTCAGAAGCAGTAGGAATAGCAAATTACTTTTCAGAAAACATCCAAAAGTAACATTCCCACTTGACCACCATCCTGCAAACCGAGGAGAACTGTCAGATCTTGCTGAGCACTGACAAAAGAGCTCAATGCTGAAGTGCAGTAGCTTCTAATGACTGTTCAACGACTTCTCCTTTAATTATTTTCCTTTGTGCTTTCTTTGCATGCTGGTAATAAGCAAAGAAGCCAATGCTGTGCTAACTTTTAAAACCAATATTGTCAAAAGGCTGATTCGTTCCTTTCTCAATGTTACAGTACCAATAGTTTTCCTGCTCAGTGCACTAACTTATTGAGATTGTCCTGATATTCATATACTTATTACTCAGAAGCCCCAGCTAAACTGTGACTTTAGCACAACTGATAAGCCCGGTGATGGTAGGTAAGGTATTTCTGAATGGAGAATTTACTTTAAGAGGCACCTGGTGTAGGGAGTAGCACCAGCGATTCAGTAGGAGCGGCACTGCCACGGTGAGGTGGGCACTGCACCGCAGTGCCATTCTACCCAGCAAAGGTCATCTCACCTCTGCTGAATGACACGTGTGAGAGTTCAAACACTCACAATTTAAACAGAAACAGTATTTTTGTATTGCCCTCAAAATAAAAAATTCCTAGTCTTCATAACACATTCAGATTTTGCAGTAATACTGAGGACAACTCTGGTTTAAATTAAGAGTGTATGTCAGCTAAAACTGGAGGTATTTTTTATTTCAGTTTTCGTATGTCAGACAGTTTCTAAATTTTATGAGAATGCGTGACCTTCATTACAGGTAGCTTCAAGACACCAAAATCAACACCGAAATATCGCAATAGCTTAGTAGTGGAACTTTTCTTATGATAACACTAAGTCCTCCCGAGCACACTCAGAGTTTCAGAACACTATTTTCTTACAGAACCTGGCATGGAGGAGGTCTCTGTAACTAGCGATTCCTCCAGGCAGGTATCGGGATATGCTGACATGTCTTTTTCATGCCTGGTAGCAGAATATGACCCTCCTCTCTGGTACAAGAGGAAGCACAAACAGAAGTTCAGATAGCAGCTCATATTAGTCTGAGGTCCTCAGGGATGTGTAAACATCTAAATACCCTTGAAAATGTCAGCCTGAGAAATCGGCCTGCTGAACTGATGTCAGTAGGATTGTAGAGATTTACAGACACTGAAAACCTGGGCCAGGAAAATAGAAGAGTAGCCAGATATATCCTTTAGATCCCAAACATCAATACATTGGATATTGATATGACCCAACAATATTTTCAATGTGCCACCAGAGAACACTTTATTCTGAAGAATTAAATAATACTAAAATATCAGATTTGTTTACATCTGACCTGAAGAAAGACTTTTAAGATCTATGTAGTGCGTGAGATACAGTTAGATTTGAAAAATAAAACAGTCCAGACTATATTGTCTCAATTATCTGATGAGACAAAAGGGGTTGCTGAGGAGGTATCTGGCAAATACTCCACATAACTCCTACTGGCATGCTTATCTAGCAGATGTTTAAAACAAAAGGCTGACAGTTTTTATGTGATAATTAAATCTTTTCAGTTGACAAGTGTAATTTAACTTAATTTTAATCAAAAGTAATAACCACCCATAATTGCTATTATGGTGGTGCTCCATTTTTACCTAGGGCTTGAAGCAAAAACAAGCAAAGATTTTGCCTGTAGGTTTTAATCTAAAATCTTTATGATCCGAGATATTCTTCTAAATATATTAATTCTAAAGTACTTCCAAACAATAAAGAGGTGAATGAAAAGGCAAAATCACAAATCAATGGAAATCACTATACAAAAAGAAAGTGGGTATGTGCTCCAAAACACGACGAGGAAATATAAATCCCATTTCATTTGTATCGTTAGGGAAAATAAAGAACATATAATGTTAAAGGTTGCTATTTACTCAGTTATTCACCATTCCACTCTGGAGAGACATGATCCTGATGTCTTTTGAAGCCTCTCAGAAACGAGTTCAGGTGTGACCCCTTGAGTGCTGCGCAACTTCACCCGTGGTACATCAGCCTCCTGCCCAGAACGTCTCCTGCAGAGCAAGAGCTCGATCACTGCTTGCTTCATCCCAGAGGTCCGTGCCCAGCACTCCCCATTCAACCTGTGGCTCAAGCAAGTTCACAACATGGACGCTAACTATTTGGATCAGGCAGGTATAAGAAAGTCCATAATATTGTACAGAGGTAGAATTTCTGCATTTGTGATTGCTTACCTCTGTCCTTTTTACCCTAGAGAGCCACGATTTAAAGATCTTCATCAGAAAGAGGAAGCACTAAGGAACTAACTATACAAAAATATCTCTCTCCTACCGAGAATCATATAAGTAGCTTAGAGGAAGCCAAGTGTGGGTAAGCAAGATTGATCCATATTCACTGATCAGACCCAGCAGGGCAGTCTCAGGGCCACATCCAGGAATTAAGCCGGAAAAGGGATGGAACAAGAGGATCAGAGGCAGACAGAATTCTTGCTGCGCTTTGCTCCTGCTCGCGGGCGGTTACAAAACTGTACTTATTCTGATGGTCTAGCTACAGCGACCATCACTGTCGACAGCAGACCTGGTATGCCTCGTAACACAAAAATGAGCAGGGGGGTGGTTGAAAACTTTCTCGTTTCAAGAACAAGCACACTGCAAAATCAAATCGGACAACTCCTGCGTAATCGCAAGCAAATATGTCTCAGCTTATTTCAAGATCAGCTAACAGAGGCCAAGGCAACACAGGCTACACCTGGGTTTTTTTCGCTTGAGGAACCTGCAAGTTAGGTGGCAACTGGAAGAAGTCAAGTATGCCTCCAGCATATTGATGACCCCTCATGAAATACAAACTAACTCCTGATTTTGCAATTGCTATAGTTGAGTACCTGTCTGAACTCGCTTTTGTAGGCTTATTAAAATCTTTAAGTTAATTTCAAGCTGGCAGATAAGCTGTCTCTAAGAAAATAACTGTCATCTGTTTTAAAATTTCTAGCTATAACGCTTGACAGACTGAGAGCAATAGGGAGCATCTTTGATCATTTCCCCCTCTTTAGATATCTGTATTCTTGTGGCAGTTATATTCAGTTATTTTTCTGCTGTTTCATGCACTCAGTTTATACTGTATTACACATGCTAAGTAAATATGTACATATTCTCCTCTCAAGAGAAATATATAGACATTATTAGGAAGTTTCTGAAATGGCAGTGTCAATTCACGAGCATTTGTATTAAAACTGGAAGTACAATGGATTCATCAAATAGATGATGTCATAGACTCTCACATTTGATTACGTATATTGTAAACACAATAAATTAAGACTTCTTATTTCTCATCATCTGAGAAGATATAAAAAAATTGTCTCTACAACTGAACAGAAAACCACAATGCCAAACATCGTTAAAAAAAAATAATTTTTAAAGCAGTTGAAAAATGGTTGAGAACTTTGTCTTTAAGAAAAAAAAAGGGGGGCAGGACACTAAAAGGATCTCACCCAAAGTTTTCTTCCATCAAAAATTAAAGTTATGTCATAAAACATGAGATGGTGTGAAAGAGAAAAATTGAAGTAGTCTGCACTTCTCCAGCCTCTTGGTCGGAACCTTAACACACTGTGCAACATTTTGTACTTACATGGACAGGGAGGTTGGAAGAGAACTAAGCTGTGTCGCTTTGAAGGAAAAATTGAATTAAGAAAACCAGAAAGGACTATCACCTTTAGCTATTGCCTTCTCTGTTATTTTCTTTTTAAAAATAGGTTTTCCTCTTCCTTTTTTTTCTCCTTTATTTTTTGAAAGAGAGGCAGAAAGTGTGAAGAAATCTGCTGGGCAGGAAACTAAAAATATCATAAAGACCTGGGAAAGCTGATTATGGAGAATGTGTGAAATAAAGAAACAGAAACACTGCTCATTGGACAAAATGCTCTGGCACTTCAGTGCTAAGCAAGAAAATGGCAAAAATTGGGAAGCTGAAAAGTAGCTCTTTGCCACTGTTACGTTAATGCCTGTCTTTGCCCACTGAAGCTGGGAAATTGGTTTAATACACACTGTAGAAGAAAAATAGCCCTAAGACACAGAAGAGACCAGACCTAGAGTTTTCCCTTGATCTTATTCCCAGCTTCACACATTTCCAGTGCAATGTGGTTGTGCTGGCAGGTCAAATAATCTAAAGCACTGTGGCCAAAATGTCTTCAAACAGCACTGGCAGAACATTTCCTCTGAAACAGGGTAATTCAGAACTATACAAAAGCGTGCAATTTTCCACCAAGCTTGTATCCAGAAATGTTTTCTTGGCTCTGTCGTACAACTTCTGGTCAAAATTAGGAAGACATCCTTTTTACATAGCTGTATGCCAGAGCAAGTACCTGGGATGTGGAGCACCAGTAGTCACATCTTTGGCCTGAAGGAAGCAGAGCTGAGCTCCAGATGGAAAGAAAACTGTACAAAATCTGTCCATGTAAAAGATGCCTCAAAAGAAAATGCAGTTTCATTGATGATTCAGGAAAGTCACTTATTTAATAAGTGGAGGCAGAGGCCTAAAAGTGAGTACTTAACCTTCTTCCATAGAGCCGCCATTGGTACCATATTGACACAACTGTTCAGGCAGAATAACTGTCAGTGATGACTGCCGTGTGGTGGTATTAGGAAAAATACTTCTTTACTATGAGAAAGTTGAACGCATAGCAGGAGCATTTGATGTTCTAACAGAGCAGGAGCACAGTTTGAAGACACAAGTTTCAGGTTGTGTGAATTTAATGAAATTTAAGGATACCGTTCGTTAGTTACTAGCATCTGGCCATGAAAACTGAGAGGGCCGTGGCAATAACACACATGATCACGGCAGGATCCACCTCCCAAAATTCAGCTGAAGTGAGCCCAGGAGGCAAACTGGGAGGACTTTAAGGCAAAGCTTAAGATTTTTCAGGTTAGTGAAATAGGATATCAAAGAGCTCAAATTATTGAAAAAGAGGTGGCTTCAAGGGAAGACACACTCCAATTCTCATTGGAAAAGGCCCAGGTAAAATATCCCTAAGGAGAAATATTCTGGTACCGTTGAGCCCATAAGAGTAACAGCGAATTGTAGGTCCCATTCCTCTCTAGAAAAATAGAACAAGCTGCAGAAGCTTTTCCTTATTATGCTACAAATTTCAGTTGTTAATGGCTAAGTTTTTACTACACCCTTGATGGGTAACACTGTATTTGCTCTTTTCTGATTCAAATGACATCAGAGAGAATGAAGTTAAAAGAAAATTTTACTTCTCTCTTTCTAAGTACAAAGCACATTTACAATATCAGGGTGTATTTAGCCCTTAATTACAGAAGATAGCTCTGTAAAAAAATCTTGAATATTTGTAATTCATTTCTGCCGATAGAAAGCAGAATCACATTTAGCAATCACCACTCAGTGCACCAGTAGTACACAAAGGGTTAAATTTAACATTTGATCTTTTGACAAACACAATAGGTGTTAGTACCTTTGCCAGAAGATAACTTCAAAAAGCTGTTCAAGTTCTCAGTTTAGAGTTCCTGTTCATTTCTTCTCCAAGGTTGTATAGTATCACTGTAATAGATCACCAGGGCTGCTTTCCTCTGATCTATTGTTGTAATATATCATAAGAACTGTGTCTGGCAGGAACATGAATTTCAGACATGGGCTTATTTTATATGTTTTATTTGAAGACACTCTTAAGGAAAATCAATGTGGAGTTCAAGAGCTGGCACTAGAGCTTGAGAAATTCAGCAGAGCCTTAAAATGCAAGAGGCGTCACAAAAGTTTAAGAAACTGTGGATGCAGGATGAGATGGGGTACCCACAGCTGTTCATTAGGTGAATGGAGTACTTAAAGATTTATCTGGATTAATTCTGCTAACTTCTAGCCCATCTGTGGGATCACTCTGGGGGCTGAAATATTCCTCTGTTAGTCAGACTCTTGCTGTTTCCTCCCCCAAAAATAATTTTGAATTAAGTGTTGAATTGCTAGAGGCAAACGAGTTAGGTGGGGTTTTATACTTCAGAAAAGCACAATCATACACAGCTTATAGAAACCTTAAAAACCCTGCCTAATTAACAACGGAATTATGTGAAGTAAAGCATATTTTATAATATAGCAACAGATAACAGCTATTGGCCCCCTCTGGGTCACACCGCAGAAAGTCTCCATTATGGAAAGATTTGAAATGGACTAATAGACCTGGTATCAGCTCCTTGTTTCATCCCAGGCCTAAAAGTGAAATGATGATGACCCAGAAGTGCACATAAACCCACAGGTGTGGGTCTGATACGACAATAAACATGTCAGGCCAAAGCTGAAGGCTGCTACCCAAGCTGCGGTGATCAGCAAATTGGACAATCGAAGTGACGGTACATTTTACTTCATACAATTAGTTACGTAAAAGTGTACGTTTGTTCAGAAAACAATATTGCATATGCATTTTCATCAACAAGTAACGCTGGCAGGGACTTCTCTGCCCGTGCTCTTGAAATGGGTTTTCTGTCAATCAGGATGGGTTTCACAAATAAGGATGACCAGAAGGTCCGAATGTGAATGTTTCTGCCATCCAGCCAATTTGGCGTGGTGTTTGCCGCTCCATTTGTGCAGAGAACAGAGCTGAACACATTTTATCAGTAGCAGCATTCAGGGGCTAAAGTAAACCCTTCCCTTTCGTGATTCTGCCTGCATGGATTTTCAAGGGATTCATAAACCTTAAGGCCAGGAGAACCATTAGATCATCGCATTCAATCTCCGGTATACCACAGGCTATTACATCCAGTCACTCCTCTATTAAGCTCAATAAAGCATAACCATCTTTCTCCTAAAACACAGGCCTTCATTTGAGGTATCAAGAGATAGACTATCTACTGTTTTCCTTGCTGTTTCTCTATTATCTTAAGGTTAATCATCTTCACACTTAAAACTATTTGGACAAGTTGTCATTTGAATTTAGGTCAGCTTCCAGGCACAACTTTCACCTACTTCTCTTAGCAAGATTAAAGGTTATTTTTGTATACACTATTTTCTCCACATGAAAATACTTACAAACTGCTATCAAATCATATTCTGCCTTCCTGAGATGCTAAACAGATTTGAGTTCTTTCAAAATATACTTTCAGAGCAGTGTATTTTTTCAGTTCCTAAAATCTCTTCTGTGGTTCTTTCTGTACCAATATAAGTGTTGCAGCAGCTTACAAAATACGTTGATACTAGAAATGTATAAAGTATTTCTTCATCTGTCTCAGCAATGCTGGATAATCAGGTAAAAATAATCTCTTAAATCCATATACTGTATTGCTTCCTATAGCCCCAAAGATAACCCATCTCTTTTGTGTATAAGTATTTATTTATTTTAAAGGGAGTTATGTCACATAAGGATCTCACGTTGAGTTACCTCTGGATTCTGAGCCCTAAAATTACTCATTCAAATAAAATCTCAGCCTCCCTGTTTTCCTTTAGAGTAAACCAAATAAAAGCAACCTTCTGCAGAGCATTATAAAATTCAGATTTCCAAAATCTTTGACAAAATTGTAGCAAGAGAGAGCCTGGATCTTCACCCTTTGCACACATCAGTCTATACTGCACAGCACAGTTTCGTAGGGTTGTAGATGACAGCCAAGTTTGGTACAGGTTTGCTCAAAACTCAGAATCACAGAATCACTAAGGTTGGAAAGGACCTTCAAGATCATCAAGTCCAACCATTAATCCAGCACCACCATGTCCCCTAAACCATGTCCTGAAGCACCACATCCACACGTTTCTTGAACACTTCCAGAGATGGCGACTCCACCACCTCCCTGGGCAGCCTGTGCCAATGCCTGACCACCCTCTCGGTGAAGAAATTTTTCCTAATATCCAATCTAAACCTCCCCTGGCGCAACTTGAAGCCATTTCCTCTTGTCCTATCACTAGTTACTTGGGAGAAGAGGCCAACACCCTCGGCGCCACAACCCCCTTTCAGGTAGTTGTAGAGAGCGATAAGGTCTCCCCTCAGCCTCCTCTTCTCCAGACTAACTCAACCCAAACTGGTGTCCTCTTCTCTATATTTCAGTTTCAGGCTTTGCCTCCCAGCACGGTGAACGTGGGGGAAGCAATACTGTCTGACAGCAAAGCGGTGCCTGCCAGGGAGGGTCTTGTGGAGAGCTCCAGGACTCTGTCTGCTGCCATGATCTGTCCCTGACCAAGTTCTTATTTTACTTAATCTCTTATAGCTTTCAGCTGCTGTGCTTCATTCAGTCTGAAGTATGTGTGCGTGTGTGTATACACATATATATAAATGTAAAGAATCTCGGATCTCTAAATGTCTGAACCTGTGACTTTTGCAAAGCTCTGGTGTCTGAAAAGGAAGAAGAGGATCTGAACTTGTAGTCTTGCATTGCTGCTGTGGTCCTTCCGTGGTGAACCCTCTGAAAAGGAAGGTGATGAGAATAAGCAGGAGAAAATAGCTGCTCTCTTATTTGAACAGCCACGACTGTTCAGGTGCAGCAGTTATCGTTAGGTCTTTTCTCAGCCAGCAGTCGGTTCGTGCTCTGTGCAGGGCTTCAGGCATCGTCCCAGAAAACCGCATTTCACCCGCTGAATAGCTCTATTTTCACATAACATGATGGTGCAAGTACAGCTGCCGATTACCGTGAGACCCGAGAGTCTGTGCAGGCGTCCTATCGTTCACACCCATCGTGTGAGACGTAGATGGAAAAAGAATGGTTCGTGCTTCACTCATTATAGGCTTCAGATAAGTACCTTTTCCTTCATGGGGAAAACAACGAGAAGACACTATCAACCAGTATGATTAAAACAGCATTTAAACCCTGTATTTAAGAACTCGTCTTCCTTTAAATCTCTGCCTGTTGCTTCTATTAAAGGAAAATCAGAATATTGTGAAGGTGCCCGCCGTCTCCCCGCCTCTCCCGGGCTGGGTAGGGCAAAACCGCAGCAGCAGAAATGCACCAGCGGGGAGCTCTGATTTAACAGGAAAGAGACAGCTGGTACTATTCTGCTGCAGCATCGGGGTTCAAAGAGGTTGAATCTCTGAAGAGCATCAGCAGCAGTTCAGAGTGTTCATTTCTCTTCCTCTCAAACCCTGACAAACCATCATCATAGAAAACTTAAATCTGTATGTAAACCACTTGGTTCGAGGACTTGTAGAAAATAAAAGCAAATTATTAGAATTATGGTGTTCTGTAATGCTTAAAACATTCCTGATTCATACCAGCCTTGTATAAAAAAACAACCCCAAACCCAACTCTGCCTTTGTATAAAATTCTATTTCTCCTTTGCCATTTCCCTGGCCTGCCAAAATCATATTAGTAATCTACACTGAATTTGTAGAATTCAACAGCTGGTCCAGGACTCAGACTGTCACCAAAGCAGCAGCGTATTGCCATTAAAAGCCACCATTCCCCACATGTTCCCGGTTTTACCCTTCTGACTTTTCAAACATATATTGAATGCACCAAATCGGTTATATAAATTCATCCTACCACACTGGATAGAGCATGTTTCTAAAATAAGCCCTCAGGAAAAGCAGTCGGTGTATTAGACTCTCAGTAAGCCCAGCGGGAAAAAAATGAACCCCCAACTGGAGCCAGACACAGCCTCCAGGGAGACAGGCGTGTTCTGGCTGATCTCCAAAAAGGTGTTTCTTCCCTTATATAATGCTTTGAAAATGGAGTGGAATTTGTACCATACCCCAAAATAAAGCCCTGTCAGAGATAATGAGAAACTCGAATTTCATACATAAGGACAATAAAATCAATGCAGGCACTTGAGGGTGTGCGGTAGCTGCAGAGCGAGAGTGGGAAGATGACTGAAAGGTGGGGAGGTGACCGTTTGCTTGTGTGGCCATCTAGTTGTCATTAGGAGCCATAGAAAAAGGAGTAAAAAATGTGAAATATTCACTCAGCAGTGTCCAGCAACCACCTCATAAAAACTTCCAATGCTTTTTAAAACAAATCTAATAATGAATGATGAGTTAGCAACTGTAGGCAATGTTTAGGACCAAGACTTCAAAATGCCTGTGATTTCCTGATGTTCTGCACTCACTGGTATCTTGAAATATTTTCCTCCTACACCCTGGCAGTGGGACAAGAGCCAGTGGAAGGGAATGTAACTGCCCACCTCCTTTTCAGTTAGATTTTGGGGACTATGGTAAAGTTTGTTTATTCTGTTCTAAGCTTGATGGAATGATATAGGATAAGAAAATCAACTTGGGTGATTTAAATTAGGTGTCAGAGAAGAATCTGGTTGCTTCTAATAGCAACCAACAGAAAAAATAGAAAAGAAGAAAACCAGAGAAGTTATATTGTCATTGCAAGCCCAAACCTTGGGAGCCATTATTTACAGCTGAGGAACTATATCCAATACAGGACTTAAAAACAAAATCATGAGCCCATACTTACACGCTTAGGCTTACAACACAACGGTTCAGGAGAGCTGGGAGACAAAAGGGTGAAATAAAAATAAATTAGGGATCCAGAAACCGATCCTGAGTCTGATAACAGGGGATCCTGAGTCTATTAACTGCAAATGTTAAGAATGGGACAGTGTTTGGACCCAGTTTCTCCTTCCTGCCCCTTCCCCTGGCTCGCAGGACAGCAAGCTGGGAGGAAAACTCCCTGGGCGCGGGCGCTGCTTCCGATTTCCCCTTGGCACCTATTGCTGCCAAGTGAAGAAAGGGTGCGCTTGGCTAAATGGATCTCTGGTGTATCCCCCGTGGTCCTTCTTACAGGCTTACAAATGAGAGCGCTATTTCCTGTGTAAGTAATAGTCTGTGTTTACTTCAAAGTGCGTAAAACACATGGTTAATTTCCTTAATTACCCCCGATCGTCAACAGAATGACTTGAGGCAAGCGCCGATATTACTGTCATTTCTCTCCACTCCTTTCCTTCACAGAGTGGAGAACATTTCCTCAAAACTCTTGCTCGGAAAATGCCTAGTGTGTTTCCTTGGTAGGTTATGATAGAAATCTTGAGTCAGATCTTTAAAAATATCTTCTTCTTCAGTTCTTATTTTATAAATTTCAGGAAATACTTTACATTGCAAAATAAATATAGATAATGAAAAGAGAGAAACCATTCTATCTGTTCCTTTTCTTCCAGCCATCAGTTTACTCAGGCATAGAGGGGACATAAGGAAAAAAATCAAGAAGGGAAAAGTTGAGAGATGCAGGGACGAAGAGTGTACGTTTTTCTTTCACATATAAGTATTTTGTCAGGGAATTACAATGAAATGTAAGTTGTGAATACACAAACAGGAACCTCGTGTCATCTTATGCAGAAAAAAAGGAAACACAAATTACAGAAAGTAGCATCCAAACCATTACCAAACAGATGCCAAGCCACTAAGTAGCCAAAACACGTAATATAAATAGATGTCTTTTTCTAAATAGCATGTGAATACAAAAATGCAAAAAAATTTTTCAGGCATATCAAATGCTGTAAGCTTTTTCCATCTCTTACGTTATAAGGCTGTAGGCTATTTCACCTTGTACAAAATATAACATTCAGACAAACAAACATGAACTGAAAGGTTCCTTTTTCCCTCCCCCTTCTTCCCTTCTGTTTCTGGGGATGCCTTAACCACTAGGAATGCTAATTCAACCCCTCCTGACCAGAACAATTTCAAAGGAGTATTTAAGACAAGCCTAGTTCTGGCAGAGCAACAATTCACCCATTTCTGTGCAAAGCAAGGGATAAGACCTCTGACAGCGTCTTTTGGATATGTTTCTGCAACCCATGAAAGTTGTGGGTAAAAGAAAGATGTAGAAGCACTGCTAGATGTATTTTGTAAAATTAACATAATTGATGTGTATTATCTGGTTCCAAACGACAGGTGGAAGGCATCTCTTCAGCCTGTGCTAGATACTCAAGCCTCATCCAGGTACTGCATACTGCATAGCTTAGGCAGGTCTCCATACGGAGAACATGTTCTCCAGACATTTGGTGGTGTGTGGATTCCCCTTGGCGGCAAAGCACGTGAGGAGTAGGAATCAGTGTCCCTGGGCTCAGATTATAAGAAACATTTATGTACCACAGTTCTTAAATTCAAAAATTGTGTGTAAGTAATTCTTGTTCAATTTTAAAACATGCTGAGTGCCTACAACTCTCAGTGGAAACTTTAGGTATTACGCATTCATTTAGAATAAAAATCAAATAAGAGCAGAGTTGGTTTTTCCGCTCTGAAATACAGATTTAGAGAGATAATTTTTCCTAACGTGTTTTTAAAAAGTGGTTTTAGTATTTTACCTGTAATGTCTCTCTTTGGAAACAGAATATATTATTTGATATGCCCTGTAGAAATTCTCAGTGCTATAAAATTGATGTATGGATGCACATTTTTGTGAATGATGATGCTTACTTGATCACACAGAAAAGACTTGCAGGACTTTCTGAATAGCCTCCATAGTGAAAAGCAAGGTTCTTTCAGCCTTTTGGACAGTAGACATTATGAAAAATATGATAAATTTAAATCAGAGATGCCCTAATAAATAACCTTTTCCCTAATAATTATATCATATTTTGAATTCTGTGTTAGTGACGCCTGCAGGGCTTTATTTGTGGGTGAGGGTGGGGGTCTATGTGATACATTCAAACTGAACAGTGAAACTTGCAGTCATATTTTTGGTGGTTCATTTACACATCTCAGTCATTAAAATACTGGAAGCACTCAGCTGTTTGTTGGTGGCAAGACCTTTAGCTCTGAAATTGCAGTGGGATATCACTCTGGAGGCTCTCTGTCCATAAACCAATTTTAATTGCAATATTATAGCCCAGAAAATTCTGCTTTCTTATTCTAACTATACATGATGAAGAACGTCAACAGCAAGATGTGATCCACAGACTTCATCAGAATCTAGGTTCATTATGTCTAAGATTTATTTCCTACTCTGCCTTTTACTGCGCTCTATACACGCGCACCTGGCAAATTCCGGAAAACTTTCCTTTCCTCTTAAACAAGATACGCTATCTCTAATAAGCTACCTATAGCTCTTTGTGTTCTCTTGGCCTATGAATACACCTAACCACAAATGCCAGACAGTTCAGGCACTGTATCTTGTTACTGAGATGTCACTTGTAGCCATTTCATTCACGCAAACACAAAACAGAGCGTGCCTTTTCAACGTCGCTAAGGTAGCACTCAGTAAGCAGGTCTCTCTTCAGGCCCGTTTAGTCCATATTCTCAAGAAGGAGGAGGAGAAACCCGAAACACCAGGGAGATTTTTACAGCCAAGATCATTCCCTTGTGTCACCAGATCAAATGTTCCCAGTCTTACCCTAGCTGGCCACGGGGAAAGAGACTGTCCAGCTTCCGCACCTCCTACTTGGCCGTAGCATCAATACATTCGTTTTCTTCTATCCATGGGAGTCTCAGGTCTTTATTTTTGCTACTGCTCTAAGTAGGTAAGCATTGCCATCCTTGCAGTCACATGGATCTATATGTGAGGATTTCGTTTAGCAAGAGCTCTCGTTTTCTTTTTTACTCATCTTTATTGATGAGCAAAACTCATCAGATTGAAAAACTTAAAAAAAATCAAAGGATAAAGTAAAACTCAAAGTCATACGTGAGCTGGAAAAAAGGTAAAGGATTAAACACCTCCCAGATAGAAAATTAAATAGGTTCTGACTTTGTTCGGTGGGAATGTGGCAGTAACACACTCCTGGCACTAAAAAGATGTTGATTTTATAACAGCGCTAGAAGAAAAGAGGTGGTTGCTAATAATGTTTTAATAAGAGGCTGTTATTTTAAGACAGTCACGTGCTTCTGGGTGAGTCACTTACCTTTGCATCCCAAGTCTCCTAATTGCATGCTTTGCTACAACACCCATAGTCCTACCTCTAAAATCTCCAAGTCAAGGACGGTCTTGCGCAGAAGTACAAATTGCGTGTGAATGGCATCTATAGATCTGGCTGCACTTCAACACACACCCATGCTCAGGGAGAAACCATGACCCTACACACCGGCAACGCAGGGATATCATGCCAGGGCATCACTTCAGCACACAGGTCTGCTGCTCCTGCAGAAGCAGTGACCATCACCTCAGCCTTGGACCCTTGAACTACCAAGGGGAAAGGAGAATATCGAATGCGTTGTGCATGTTTTACTCCTAATAGAGCTTTTTGCATACAAAGTATGTGAGAGTAGTGAGTCTGTATGTGTTTATATATGATATATTAATCAATACGATAATATATACACACACCTATATGTGCTATGCACGCATACACAGAGTCTCTCTATGTTATAGCATACCGTGCTGCCTAATACGTTATAAGCTCCGGAAAACTGCACTTCTATACACGCCGGTATCAAACTGTAGTAAAGAGCAGAGAACACACTCCAGGACAACTCAACCAAAAATCCCACTTGGGAAAAACTGAAAGCACCTTCTCATGCCTGAGAGATGAGGCTACTCGCTGAAGGCTGTCCTTCCTTCCCACGCTGGAAAACAAAGATGTTCAAAAGCACTAATGATTGTGCTACTGATCCAGGTTGATTTCACCAACTTCTTCTGCTGAACTTTGATATTACCATCCAGCAGAAGATAGAGCACTAAATATTTTCATGTTTTATGTGAGCTTTGCACTTCTACCTGTATTTTGATGAGATCATTCACTTCTGGCGTCCCAACTTAAGTTTCTTTCTCAGTCACATATTTTTCTCTCAAACCACTTTTATTATCATATCATGGCTCTTTGCGTTAGGTATAATCAATCATTTTTGCCTGTAGCTTCATTTCAGATTTGCCAATAACACATGACAGGCATTTCACTTTTAGACATTCCTTATTTTTTTTAATGGAGATTAATTTTTAAAATAAGATGCAGTTTTAGTGTCAAGATAATTAAATTTTTGTAAGAGTTACTATCTTTCTTTTTGCTGCATCAGCTCTCCTGAACTCATACCTTTAGCAATCTGCCACTATGCAACCCAAATAAAATCAATAGGTTCTGAAGTCCAGCATGGAGGATATTTTTTCATTAATAAAATAAATTTATTAACTCTGAGAACCATATATTGCTGAAACACATTTTTTTTAAATTGCCTCATCTGCATAAGAATCAACAGCAGTGTTTGTAAAGTGGCTGTATTGCCAAAAGACATATTTGATAAATCTCTGTTGTATATTTTGCAGTATCAAAGTGTTTCTTTTTGTTTGCCTCTCTCAGCTCTGTTTAGTGGAGCCAAACTTGGTGGAGTCAACTTAATGGAGTCAAATGATGTATAACTTCCCCCGCCCAGTCTAGGTTTTGTTCAAGTTCTTGAGTCTTTGTGATGCCTTTCAGATATCTGTTGGTGTCAGCTGGTATTTGGATTTAAATAGAGGAGAAAAAAGAGGATGGCTGTCTTGTTGTTTAACTTTTTTCCCCAAAATTTTTCTGCCGCATCAGAAATTTTTAGAAGAAATACAAAAACTATTCTGTTTCTAACTGTTCCTTGGCTCAAGTACAAAAATACAAAAGAGTCCAGAAATTATAAAGGATTTTGTTTGTTTTTGAGCCTCTGGCACAGACAAGGAAATAAATTCCCCCACTGGTAAGAAAGCAATTCTACAATGATAAAACTGGGGTATGCTCACGGAGCTAACTTCTAGCATGGTGCTGTTTCTATTTTTAGTGGCTTTCATTCCAGAAGGACCTGAAGCAAAGTACGTAATGCAGCTGCTATTTGTCGCTGCTATGCTGTTCACTAGCTCTCACTTAGACAGGCTACTATTGATTTCAACAAACTTTGGTTCCGACATTTAGAATTAGGCAATTTTCCTACTTCAGAAAAGAGAAAAAAGAACAAGTGGTCCCTGGTTACTCTCATATGGTTGCCTTTTCTGCCTTCAGTATCAACTAAGTAGCTGTAAGCTTCCAGTGCAAAATCTAATAACATTAGCTGTGAGGTTCCTACCAACTTCTATGTGCCTTGGGTCAGATTTTCAGTGGTTCAAGTTCTGCACATTTTATTCTGATGACTTTGAGTTGCACCTGTTTTCAGTTTAGGGAAGGAGCCTTACCCATGTGATTTGTCTTCATCCGTACTTCTACCCCGTGGTAAGTAGGAGAGAGATGCTTTCGGGATGGTAACGAGCAACCACAGCCTTCGGTTCCACTGCTTGAGCACTGCTAGTGCTTTCAAAACAAGGGCAGGTGATTAATCTTTCTTCCCATGGAAGGACTCTCTGAAGCCTACCTGTTCTCTCAAGCTCATCTACTAGTCAACCTGGTTCTGAGCTGTTATTTTTTAGAGTGCAAGGTCTGACTCAAGTTTGCTTTTTAAACAAGGAGAATAAAGCTCCTTATCATAGCAGACTATGATGTTATAATCAAAAGAAGTCAGATAAAACTTTCATCTGAAATTTCATGTTCTCTTTGAAATAAAGAGAATTTTTTTCAGTTTATTCTTCTTCTTTTTCATCTTTGTTATATTTTTTCTTTTTTTTTTTTCCCCCTTCCAGTTTCTGTGGGACTAGAGAGTTAGCCTGAATAACTAATATCCTGATCCAACTTTAAAAAGCATTACAGATGGGGATATAATTGAACTTATACAAGAGGAAACAAAACCTCTGAGTCTCATAAAGTCCTGCTGTTTTTCCTACTTTAACTGACAGGAAAAAAAAAAGAGAAAAAAAAAGATTTTGAAAAGAGTTCAAGAGTGTCAATTAAATGTCCATCTGAATCAAAGCTCTAAAACTTGACAGAAGAATTCAGGGCAATGCTTATTACTGGTACAACATGAATTTCCAGAGGGTTCTGGACTTGATGGCATATACTTGACTGGTATGCTGAAAATATGAATAAAATTTCAAACATTCTGTTTTATGGATACTTTAAAAATTCTCCGGTTCTGTTTTTTGAAAGGGCAAGTTCTCTGGGCAAAGACAATGGTATAATGCTAAATTGCTCTGAGAGACACGCCTTGCTGATAAGTTAGGAAAATAGTTAGAGTTATGACATGAAGTATGGAAAGAAACATAAACTAAAAGGATTGAAACTGAGATGCACTAGTTTGTAGAATGGCTTACGGGGCTGGGACTTAAGGATTTTAAACTCATCTCAAATACCAAAAAAACCAAGACCTGCAGTAAATCACTTACTCCTCATGATCTTTGATTCTCACAAGAATAATAGGAATGTTAAGTATGTTGCACGCAGTCAGGTGCTCAAACAGTGAGAAGATTCAGACAGACAAACCTGTCTCTTCAATGGGAAAAGAGAACACAACAGTCAGAAAGCAGATGTATCAAGCTGACAGGCCAACAGCTTAAAGCCTCATGTTCCTACATGCTGAGCTTCTGTTAAGCCTTGCCCTGGTCAGTGCTTGTTTTGGTGGTCTTGTATGTATTAACATCTATGTAAATCAAAATTGTGATATATGCTTAATGGGTTGTTGGTAGGATCCGCCTTTACAGCCAGCTGAATCCCCTGTGTCCACCCCTATTCTTAACCTTCAGTGTGAAAGAGTCAGTACTATGCATGTACCTTTAAAAACGAGATCTGGTCTATACCTCTCAGTATAATACTAAATATGCAACACCTAATATGAATTATCTTTTACAGATGAGAAGTACCATCTTTTCAAAATTTAACAAGATTGTGAAATTAAACTGATGCACAGAACTGCATCTTCTAGATGTTAGTTTGCACAAAAACGTTTCACTGAGCATTTTTCAAGACTGCAGTGAAAGACAAAAAAATACAGATTATTCAAATAGTTAATAAAAACTTAAAAGACACATCACCACAGCCAAACTGTATTACACAGCAATACATTGTTCACATGTTTTTTCACAGGTAGTCAGCTGGAATATTGTCATAGAATAGGGTAGTACTCCATTAAACAAGAATTAGAGATGATCATGAAAGAAGCTATTCCTCACTGTTGCCCTAAGAGAATGTAAGAGAATGCACGAAATAGACGAAAAGTTTTCCTAGAAAACTGATGCAGAAGGTTCAGCTGTCAGAAAGATGAATATCCTGTTTTAGTAGTTAGTATAATAAGATTTTAACCATTGAGCGTAACCTGTTACAGGGAATGAAGAAATATTTCATGGCCTAAATGTGATTTTTGTTTCGCGGAATAAGAGTAGACGTGCTGCAGACCCACTTCTAATATACTATAGGACTATCTGAGATTGCAGAAAACTAAACTTGATGGTAGAGAGGGTCTTTTCCAGTCTTGCACTCAGTGGTTATTTCAATGGATAATTTCCATTTTCAACTTTATTTTTTCCTGTTATCATTCAGAAGGTACCCAAAGATTACATGATTTTTCTTTCATCTATTTTTAGATTCACAGACATATTCAAGGAAAACTCTTCATGGTGAAACAGGGAAAAGGCATCTCAATGGCAAGCCTAGCGATGTGTTTCAGACAATCTATTGTACATGCTGTAGTAGTAAGAGCTGTGATAAATTTTCTTGTAAAAACACTTTATGCAAGTATTACAAGCAGTAATTTTCATGTTAGATATTTGGACAGAGAATGCCTGAAAATACATATTTTCATATAGCTGACCATTAAGGCTTCTGAAAACCCACAAATGTTTCTGTGACTTGCACAATAAAGTGCTTGGTATTAAAAAAACTTAGTCTCTCCAATAGCTTCCTAAATTATTTTGTACAGATCTCTGATAATAAATTGGACTTTGTGCAACCTATTCATTGTAACTGGTGCAAAATCCAGCACCATACCAGTAATTATGGTAGAAAACTAGAGTAAGATAGACTCACATCTGCAGTGAGTTTGCCCGTTGGATTTATTCATCATGACTCAAACTGTACTCCTGCAGTCACTAACTGATGCTGCAATGCTTTCTGTCCAGCTGTGGCCCCAAAATAAGCCGGTGATGCCCTCCATTTCTGGCGAAACACATAAACCACAAGAACTAAGGTACTAAATCAACATTCCCACCCAGTCTGGATCCTTAGGCTGGGCTACTGCTAGCCAGAGCAAAAGAATGCAAATGCTGTTTTCCAACTAGTCATTGCTTTGCCTGATATTTTTAGGAGTTGCAGGTGACTAGATGTTTGAGTGGGCCTTTGGAAGAATATCTTCTGTCCACAAATCACTGGCTTCCATAGTTACCTTCCATCTCTGAGTAATTCTGATTATTGGTTTTATTTTTTAACTGGAAGGTGCATCTACCATTCCCTTAAGGAGAAGCAATCCTGGCCTGATGTCCAAGATCTGAAATCAGATTGCTGGCTTGAAAATTTCAAGCAGAAAAAGCAGTAAAAAAAAAAAAACAAAAATCAGTCTTAAAATAATAAAAATAATAAAAAGCTGTCTAAAAAAAACAGTAAACTGAAAACGTCCAGCTGCCAGAGGTAGGAATTGCCCAGCCACCTTCTCATGGGAGAGTCTCTGCCGTATCTGCAGGGACACAGACAAGAACGGTTACACCATTCAAATGCAACAACAAATCGACCCTGCACCGGTTGCCCGTTCAAGCACCATTTCACTCTTCCAGTTGCCCTTGATTTTCTACCAAGCTACCCATCCAAACAGAAGGTGGCCAGACTTCGGCTGCGTTTCACAGTGCTGATGGCTTGCAGAGGGGCTGCGCTGACCGTCAGGCTGGAAAAGGCACGTTAGCAAGGGCTAACTGAATTCCAGCACCTTTGCCACTGCCTCACATAGTATCAGTACAGCTCAAATTCGAAACAGAATTTAAATCAAACCTTGAAGGACACTGAGCAGATAAGAAGCTAAGATAACACAGAAGCAGCGTGCACACTGAAATGTTAATATCGTGCTTGTGTGGTTATTTTTTTATGATGATGGTACAAACCCAAAAATATCCAAGGGGTTTAGACAGTCATAAAGAAGACAGCTAAGAAAAGAACCCACATCAGTAGAAGTCCTTCACTTCGTGTTAAAGATGCGTGTATGTCCCCAGCACGTGGAAGCACTTTGGTAAGCCCTAAATGATGTATAAAATGAAAAGTCCTTGAAGATAATCCAGTGCAAACAGTGCCATGCCACTATTTATGGAAATAATAAACACAAAAATTGCAAAAAAACCCCAAAGGACAAAAGGGGGAAAAAAATTTAATTGCTTGTGGTAGTGCAGCTCCCTCGGCAGTCCCTGAGTGGAAATATTTGTTTGGTAAAGACTGAGCCTCTCTCTATACTCTGATGCAAACTATAGCAGAACACTGAAAACAAGGTAAAAAATGCATGAGATTTAACTATTTTTTCCTTCATATTTTTAAACCTGTCTATAACTTTGAGGACACTTTTAAAGATAGATTGCTGATAGCAAATCCACAGTTAAAGTGAGAAAGCAGTTGCATTTCAGCACAGGCAACATCTCCTACAAAACCTAGAGACCTTTTCTGACACTGACAATTCTGCAGGAAAGGAGTGCTATGAATAAGCCAAGAAATACAATTTTTTAGATAAAAATATGGTTTTAGGGCAATCAGCAGTGCCCTCCCTGTCAACTTTGTCAGCATCACTTGACAACACCAATCATGACTTGCTACTGATTCATCTTAGATGTGACAAAAGAAGAAAGAATTGCACTGACCCTTCTTTTGGTGAGATCGTGACCCAGAGGGTTCCAGACATAATTTAGGATGTACAGGATGTATAGGATTTCTCTTGAGATCTGGTTGTCTTTCAAGGCACTCTGCAAGTTTTGCAGAAAGCTGCTCGTGCATAACTGTGTGCATAGATTAGCTGGTCCTACAGAACCAGAAACAAGTCTGCATATTCTTGAGCACCATCTACTGGCACCTTCTCCATTAATAGTTGCACAATTCTCATAGAGCACCTGAGTACCAGGATGAGCACTTGCCAGTTTGCCTTTTGTGAGATACCTCATTATAGATGTTGAAAATAATTCCCATTAATTGCCTTAATCTCGGGTCAAACCCACTGTTCTAGACATGGGGGAAAAGGAAATGATCTTTGCAAGATCTGTTTTTGAAAAGCTCTTCATATTTCAGAAATTTATCACTTTCCCTTTCAGCTCTTAAACACTGATTTTTCAATGCATTCTCTTTAGTGTTGTGCTAATCCATCTAAAGTTGTTTACATTTCATTTGGCATTTTTATACATCTATTATTTGATTAATATAAGTCTGATTCACAGCTCTCTACAGTTGCAGCGTCTTTCCACCCGTTTATGAGTTTTGGACCCCAGCACCTCAATTACATCAATTCTTAAGGGAAAATGTGAACCAGTAAAAAAAAAAAAAAAAAAAAAAAGCATCACGGGGCATGTATTTACAAAATTTCAGTAAAAATTCTGGAGCTTTCGCCATGTCAGCCAATGGACAACCAGTCTAGAAAAGTGACTTTTTTTTGGTCACTGTAGCTAAAATTTGGGCAAGGTACAATCCCAAATTCTTCTTTGACAAGATCTTTTCTTGAGCTATGACGTATCTTGACTACACTAGAGAAAAATTTCAGCAAACACTGAAGGGTTGGCGGAAATTGCTATACCCTTTTGTTTATGTTGTAGGGTTACTGTGTTTAAGACACAGGCAATTAGCAGCAGTAATATACCCAGGTGGGAACATCCAAGGTCACGATCCTACTAATAAGAACTGACATCTTGCTGTCCCCAGAGAACACAGGAGTAGGCAAGACGAGGTATTGTTTTTCTAAATAATCTGTTGTAATATTGCATAAATCACCCCCTGAAGTCACTAGCTATGTAAATTCTTTATGTTCTTACTTAAAGATTAGATTGGACAGACATATTCAAATGCTGGCTTGAATCTTGCAAGAAAATGTTGTAGGAAGTAGTAGAGCATTCTTTATATCCCTACACAATTCACATAAAGTAGTATTAATCGAGTAGCTGCTGAGAAGGAATCTCAATGTGAATATTCCAGAGTCTTTTAATATCAATCAAAAATCAATAATCTCTCAGAAATCCTTGTACAGCTAGAAATTATTAGTCTTCCAAGGGTATATACACATCTTATGATGTTTAAAAATGAACTAAAAATTATTCTTTATAAATCCAAAGTTGTTTTAATACATTAATTTCAAATATTAAAATGGTGTGACATATTAAAATATTATTAAAATATTTTAAAGCCAAAACCAAATATGAAATGTAGTTCCAAAAATGTGAATGTAAGAAGTGTCTGTATTATTTGGTTTACTCCTGTCTTAAAACATCAGGCAAATATAGATACAATGAAATAAAAAGGTAGAGTAAAATACTGACATTTTTTAAAACTATATTCCTCTAGAGATGTAAAATCTGAAAATGTGCATACTAGAACAATAAAATACAGACTCTTGTCTTTATTGTTGTCCACTGAAACATGTGAAAAAACCACTGTTTTAAAAGATGTTTTGTTTTGGGGGATTTCTGCTGAAGAAGTCATCGGAGATACCAGTGTATACAGCCTCTGTGCATGTAAAATGGATATTTACAGAACAAAGTTGTTTGCAGTAGCGAAAAAGCTTTACAGAGGGGAATATAAAGATATTCAAGCATAATAAGGACAGCACATGTAAAAACACATATATTTTTTAGCTCTGCTAGGTAGTTCTGTTTGCTAATCCAGATGCATCACAGAATTTTCTCTGCAGACCTGGTCTCACAGGTGCAGAGAGGTGTGCTCATATGCCAGGGTTATACCCCTTTTTTGGGAGGGAAGTCTAACTTAGAGGGGAAGGGATCACAAAAAACAGCGGCCATGAGGACAGACAGAGTCAATGGTTTAGGCAATCTGAAGTGTTTCAGCCGTTGGAAGCGATGAGGAGAACATCTTTAAAGCAACCGTGCCAATTTTTGCCCCTGTGTGGGACGAAGCTGTGTGCCAGAAAACCCATGGCACCATCTCTAGGCTAATGACACTTCTTTTCCTTCCTGCTTTCCTTAAGATCATCTCATACAGACCTTGAGCCTTGCACTTAATTTTCCTTGGTTAATTGACATGATTTTCCGTCTCATTAGCAAGGCTCTGAGCCACCCTCTGCTGTGGACAGCCACAGTTATCTCAGGTATCTCAGGTCTGTGATTCTCCTCTCCTGGGACAAAAGGCAATGATTTACTGACCAAGCATCCTTAAAAACCAAAGAACATTCATTCAACACCAAAACATTAAAAATAAAACAGAATTCGATGCCTTGGATGTGCGTTTAGCTTTCCAGGATGCCCAGCTGGTAGATCTAACCTCTTACAGACTTTTCCACAAGAGCTGCGTTCCTGGGCAGCTGCTTGGCCGCTGGCCACCAGCTGTTCAGCGGTTTGTTATCTCTTCAGTCAGAAGAGTTTGACTCTTCCACCTTCCCCAGTGACAGATATAGACTCCTGGAGGCGAGTCATTTCCCTGATGTCATTCATGAACTTGCCAACGCACACTAATGTGAAATTTCCCCCACCAAGGGAGAGCTTCACCCGTGAATAATCCTCAGGCTGTTACGCTCCCTCTTGGCCCTAACCACACAGAGTAAACCTGCTATTGAGTAAAGGGGAAACAGAACAAAATCTTAGGTTTCACAACTCTGCACCTGCTCTAAGAAGTTTCCCATGGGATAAAAATTCTACTTTTTCTAATCAGTCATACATTTGACAAAAAAATTGGTACAATATTTTACAGTCTAAAATGTATATGAGGAGAGTTCTCAGACATCAGCAATTTCAGGTTCCTTTCAAATACTTTTGCCATCAAATCTAACCCCAACTCCCAGCCTACTGTTATCTGTAATAAAATTGAAACCATGGTTGTGCATTTCAGACAAATGAAACAATCAAAGCTATACAGCAATCTGGAAGAATTCAGCAAGCTGAAAAATAACCACCATAAGAGAAGTATTTGGTAGCAATATAAAAGAAGATTAAACTTCAATTAAAGTGCACAAGATTAGCTTAGTGACAAAATCAGGGGTGATTTTAGACACTTGTGTTTCTGGTGGCCAGCTTGAAAACTTTCTTCTTTGGTAAATGCTGAACTCCCAGTTTCTGGAACAAAGCTGCTTTAAAGGTTGCGGTATCAGCCTCTGCTTCCCCAACCCCTCCTCAAAGCACCACCTTTGCAACTAAACTTATTTTGTCAGAAGTAAAAGCAAAACTGTAATAGCCTTGATTTTTCGTGATTCTATGACATTGTTACACCAACATGTTGTAACTCCTCTCAAGCCAAAGCTTCAACCATAAATCCAAAATGGTGATTCAGGAGGCATTATACTACAGAGGCTTCAGCTTTGCTGACTTTCATCCTCTCAAATTTTGTGCTGCGAGGAAGACAGAGCGGCATATAACCAATGACACAGTCCTGCCAACAGGCTGTCTCTACATCTCTAGATTATAAATACCAAAAAAGAAAAACCTGACTGTACATTTTATGGGAAAAAGTCATTTAAACTTACATGAAATGCCTAGCAAATATCTGCACAGTGTCGTATGAGTAAGTTACATTTTAAAGATATTTCATAAGTAAGTATAGATTGGCCTTAGTGCTTTGTCCATAACAGAAGGAATTTAGAGATACTCTCAGGACATTGTCATATCCTGACTTCTTCAAATGCAGACAAGAAAAAAGGAGCTCTATCCTCTTGTAGTCCAAACAATAGTGCTATTTCAGTCATCCTAAAGTCAAGTTTTCTCTCCTAAGGAGAGTCATTTTGTCGCCAGAGCCCTCTCAGAAACCCCTTCTTGAGAGGTTAACCTTGAACTTTCTCCCTATCCTTTGTGTTAAGCTCTGCTTAAGCCTGATTGTCAGAGCCCGTGAAGGTTTTGTCACAAAGGAGGGAGAGTTGCTCCTCCAGGTCCTCACTAGACATGCTGTACTGTTAATTACTCACCTTTCATGGTGTATTTTTGATGACAAAAATACATACTCCAGGTATCTTGGTCACTACTATCCAGACTTGAGCTAGTAGGTAACTACAATTTCTATAATAGGATGTTTGGGATGGTTGTAGATGACATGGAACGTCACAGTTCCAAGAAAATATTCTGTAGACAAAGTCCAAAGACTACATATGATTTATCAGAAAACTGCTTAAGGAGAGTAAAGCTGCCTTTTGCAAATATGTTTATTTAATACCATCTACCAAAAACGATCCACAGAAAGGCTATCTAACAAATCACAGGCTAAGACAGAATGTCACATCATTACTCTCGTATTTGTTATTTTCTATGTGACTTCTAGAGAAGAAGAATTTTTATTGCTCTGCCAGAGGGATGAGTAAATAGATCACAGAAAGACCTAAATGACAACAGCCTGCCCTTAAACTACCCACAATTTCTAGACTGAAACATTGCAGATGTCCATGATAACCTATAGCAGCTGCTTAGTTTCTGGGAAAACGATGTATTAGCATTTTCAACTCTGACCTTTCTATTATTAGTTATCAAAATCTACCTTTGACAGTCATCAATTGTACAGCGTGTCTTTTTACAAAATGAGGTCTATTCCTGCTTTTTCCTGTCAGAAAGAAGGGACTGAGAGCACCAGAATTCATCCTGTGCTTTTTCTGAACAGACCTAGCTAGGAGGCTGGTAAACAGGCGGCTTCCACTGTGTTTCTGACTTGGACACCTTAATTTTGTCCTTTGTGGTAACTTGCCTAATGTTGGACGAAGAGTAGGAGATTTGCTGGAGGGTTCTGAACGTTACCCACTGGAGAACCGATGAGCATCCCTGGGGTGCATATCAGGAGCCTCTGGGGCTCTGCCATGAACAAGATCAAACAGAGCTGGAAAACTCTTTCTGTTGACTCATTCTGTTTCTTACTTGATCCTGATCATTGCTGTTTCTGGTCAGCCATCTGTGCCTTATCCCCATGCTTCTTTTGGAGACCATGGGTTACCTGAAATAGCTGCTGCTATTGTACAGTATTTTATAGTAGCATAAAACAACCTGAGAATGTATTTTGAGCTAATTTCATAACTCCTAAATATGTACATGCACCTCCGACCCTAACTGTAGATGGAAAGAAAAAGCACATTACTGCATCAGCACCTCACAGTCTTCTTGTAATGCACTGGGTTTTGTTGTTGTTCATGCTCCACAGATAGCTGTTGTGTCACTGACAAAATAAACGGTCCAAACCAAAAAAGAGAATGTGGGACAATGGAAGGAATTGAAGCAACTTTTCGGGAGAACCACATTAGTAACTCAAATTTTAGGCTGTCTTTCTCTGCTGAGTAATGTAGGATACTTCACAATTAAGCTTCCTGAAAGATTACTTATTACTTGGACAAACCATCAATACAAGTGTTTTCAACAGAGGTCAGAAAGGAGAAAAAAATCTTGAGAAAATATTTCTCTCTTTAACATGGAAGAAAATAAATTAACTACCTGTTTGGACACCATAATAATTTTTGATACCATAACATCAGACAGACTAAGGGAATATGGAAGACATCATAATTTTTTTTTCTGTTGCCAGAACTCTGAACAGCAAAACTACTTTTCTCTAGATAATTTTAATGGAAGTGTATTTAATAACTTTCAGTACAGCTGGAGTGAGTGTTACCAAGCTTCTTCCCCTATCATGCGTGGTCATAAAACTGTCATTAAATCTGTACTCATCCATTTCTCTTAAAAACTTTTTCATAATATTACTGAACCTTTGTTTCTTCCCCCTCTACAGTAACTGCACAGTTAACTGCCCAGCCCCAGCAACAGAACGAATACATTCACTGCTCTTCTCCATTCGTTCCTCTTTCTTTCTTTCTGTTCCTAAACGCTGACATTTCAAAAGCCTTAATCTTTTATTAAGTTTGAGCTTACCAAAAGCTGTAGGTCAACTCAATATTGGGTGAATGCTTTGGTATAATGGGTGCCCTGTTAAAATGTGTCTGTAATCTGTAGCAACACCACAGCTCTGTCATTCT
Source organism: Phaethon lepturus (assembly GCF_000687285.1). NCBI lineage: Eukaryota > Metazoa > Chordata > Aves > Phaethontiformes > Phaethontidae > Phaethon > Phaethon lepturus. The sequence goes on along the minus strand of NW_010551052.1, from coordinate 22,903 downwards.
GGTGGGAAGCTCTGGCTGACATGTATTTTGAGTTTGCCTTGTCAGTCCTTCAACCCACACGTGCTGAGCCCCTGCTGCCCAACTCACATGTGTCAGGTTCAGATCAAAGATAAAAACGTATTGTACCCTGCATGGAAAGATCACTTCCCTCTAATCCTGGATTGCAAGCACGAAAACAAACTAGAAATAATGTTTTGTGCAAGTAGATTTATAGCTGTTTAGGTGTCTTAAACCTCCATACCAACTCTTCTGAGCTGCAATTTTTTAGTCATTCGAATTTAACTGTAGCTGGGTTCAGTCCAGGAGCTGTTATAATGATTGCTTGGGTTTGATTCCTTCAGCATTTTTACATGCTGTCAGCCTTTCCTGCATCGTAATATACTTCATACCTGGCAACGACCATCTAAAGAAATTATAGATTTCTATATGAGGAGGAAGTATCTTAAAGTTTTTATATTTTCTTCTTTTGTATGGCTATATTTAAGTATAAACAAGTATTTTAAGCACTATACTTCTAAGATGAAACTAGTGATCTTAGTGGCTTACTGTTGATGACCTTTTTGATAGTATCCTTTGAAGCCATAATACAGTATTACCATTGCTCGCAACAGGCCATAAGCTACGTACTGAGTTTGCAAGGCCTCAGGACAGAGGCTCATCAAGCTTGCTCTGAGTGTTTCTCATCCCGCCTGCAGCTTTGTTTTACTCGGTTTAGCTGTGACAGCAATTTCCCTAATTGACCAGGCATCTGTGGCTAATTTTACTTGGTGTAGATAGCACTAACAAGCAGTTGTTCTGTGCAGAATGAGGCATTTAGAGCCACGCTATAACACAGCGTAGAGAAACACAGGCTGGCACGAGCGCCGGATCCTGGAGAATGGGAGACACAGGATGAAGTGCAGAGGAGAGAGGGCATGAGGTGGTACACGATGGGGCACGGGTTGGCACCGGAGACCCCATGGCTATAAACAACTTATCCACGGTTAAAGACATGCAGACCTGGAGCTGAACAAACAGGTTTTGTGGGTAACAAAGAACACAGGGAAAAAGTATGTAATGCATGTGCCAGGCATCAAGTACAGCAGATTCATTTAGAAATTACATGGAGCTGCAGATCAATGAAGAAAGAAGAAGGTGTAAAAGTGTGATAGCAAACATAGAAATTATCCCAACTGCATCCTAGGAAGAAAAAAGCATGAAAATGAGCACGATTCTTGGTTCAAACTAAGTTTTCAATTGTCCTTATGATAATTCCTTGTCTATATATGTAAGGTGTATTTCCTACTTGCCCATAAACAAGGTTTTGAGCATAACACTTCCTTTATAGTGCTGAAAGGTACCTTAAAGGCCCCAACACACAGGTTTTATGCAGTTCCATCCACGTGTACTTATTTATTTTAGTCCCAGGTTCAGGCAAACTGAATTATTAAACAGCACTGGTGAGTATCTAAAGTGAGCTAAGAACAGAGACTTGCTTTGGGCAATGGAGAGGATCGAGCTTAAGGAAATAAAAATAAAACACAACCACCTCCATACCTGCAGAGCTACACCCCGAATTCTGAATGCCAAGTTGTCCGTTAATAATTTAAGAATTGAGTTCATGCATCTCTCTCTCATGTTGCTATCCCTCATATTTTTTTACCAATATTTGTTGGCCTTTGTGTAGCACTCGGAACAGGTACTAACTTCCCTGGGGTTAAGAATGAGAGGATTATCAGGTAAAGGCTCATAGGGAAAATAGTACAAACACATTCTCCTCTATAGTAGACAGTGTCTAGAGGCTTATTCTACTTTTAAAACTGGAAGTAAGCATCCTAATTGTTTCTCAGATTCACTTAATTAAATAGTCCTTTAATTATCCAAGTACTGGTTCCTTTCTTTAAACCAGTACAGATATGAAAACTCTACTACTTTCCCTCTTTTGCCCTGAGGATAACTGATCAACTAGATTAACATGCCGCCATGGCATACAGGAGGAACAAAATCGAGATAGTAACATTTTTGTACTAGCTATTTTGAAGGCTAACAGACCAGATAGGAAGATAAATTCCTAGGCACACCAAATGCCTCTTGATCACAGTAGCAGGCCAACGCTTTATTCATAGACTTCATCTCTTTTCACTTGCTTGGCACAGGAGTGGGAATTATTCTGCCCTAGTGCCTCAATAATAAGGTCACATGAATGATGTTTGTATTTTTTCATATATCTATATGATATCAATACTTGAAAACTTTTAAATATTTCAATTAATTGTAATTGTGAGACATGGATAAATGGTCATAAGAGGCAAACAAGAGTAAATGAGGTGAGGATACAAAATGTCTTCACTTTACTCGCAGAAGACTAAACACACAGGTAACGCACGCAGTCACGCAGCACACAGAAGCTGGGCATCCCTGCTGTATGGGAGCTGGGCTAACTACCAGATGCATGGGAAAGATAAAGAATAGTACTGACTGCAGGCTGCCCTGTACGTAACTGCGTCTAACTGGCCCATTCATACTCCATTTCCTCAAATAACACAGCAGCCAGGGGCTGGAAAGGCATTGGAGAAAAAGTGGAAAACCTTCATTGACCGAAACATAATGCAACACAAGGGTTCTTTTTTCCTCTCCCCCTTGAACCCCATCCAAACAACAAGAGAACACCTTTAAGGTACTAGTACAATGCGAGCAGACAAAAACAACAGCAGGATGGTGCAGTGGACCTCCAGAGCCATGGATGTCCTCCTGTTCCTCCAGCAGATAGGCAACAACCTTGGCCCAACGTAGGAAGCAGAGGTAGCACAGCATGTCCTTGTACTTTGTGATGCACAGCTGTGGACAGCTATGGAAAAGCTGCATGTCTTATTTCCAGGAATGTTACTTCTCTGCATACTTAATTGAAAATTAGATTTTATACCAGTGAAACACTAGAACTCAGTTCAATAAAGGAATCACTTTTTATTACCAGCTTAGCAGAGTAGCAAGTGAGTGAATTTTTTTGAAGTTGATTTATAAAAACACTTTTTAATCAGTTTTGGCAGCTAATTAAGTTATTTACAATTATGTAACAATACCGTTTACGATGGAGCCTAAAATACCTGAGAGAAACCATTTATTCTGGAAAATTTGTTAATTTTGCCAAAGTCTCATTCTACAGTTTCATTTTCACTTAATACAATTTTTCTTTTTTAATCCAGATCAAAATGCATGTATTTTCACCAAGGCTGAGTGACTTCTTTCAGGCAACATTTCAACTTAACTTAAAACTACCCTTTAATCTGCTTTTTGAACAGTCAGCCAGCCAAGCATTTTAAAATCTTTGGAGATTTAATTTTGTTGTCATTAATCTAAAAGTTCCCTCTATCTGCAAAACTTTCTAAGGTAGACTTAATTAGTGAAAGAAATGTTAAAACAGGAGCTGGATCCTCCAGTTTTGGTGCAAATAGGCTAAGTACTGTGAATACTTCAGCAGTGAAGGGTCATGTGCACCGGCGGGCGGCAGCTGGCTTGGAACCACCTCTTTACATATGGTAACAGAGCATCAGTGATGCTGCCAATTACAGAATCTTAATAGAAATATGAAAATTGATACAAAACAAATGGAGAAGAAATGGGAGCAATAGCAGAAGAGCAGCTACAGGAGAGGCAGGTGCTGATGACTCCTCGATTAACAGGTCACCCAGAGCCCAGCACTCAGGAGGATGTGCAGCTTCATGGGACATGAATAAGGAGGCAAAGGACTATGAGTAAATCTTAATGACTCAAAGACGTGAGGGAGGGTAGGGAGGCAGAAGATCACAACTGCTGTCAGATCCTAAGTGGGCACAGAAAGATGTGTCCAAAACCAACGCATGGTCAACCAACCCAAGAAACCAGGAGATACAACTCAGATTTGCTGGGCAGTATCCCTTGTCCTCTTTTTCATCAGAAAAATCCTTATCAGTACCCCTGGACCCATGCCCTGGCAGTAGGGCTACTTGGACACACACATCTTGCCGTTTTAAGACCAGTTGTTGTCTCGGTACCCAGACCCCTGAGCTGGAAGATAGGGATGGGGAGCAGAATTAAGCCCCCCACAACCCAAAGGGAAATAGTTAGTGACCCACTATACCACTTAGACATAAAAGTCTATGGGGCCAGATGGGATCTGCCCAAGGGTACTGAGGGAGCTGGCAGAAGTGCTCACCAAGACACTTTCAATTATTTATCAGCAATACTGGCTAACTGGGGAGGTGCCAGTTGACTGGAAATTACCAAATGTGATGTTCATCTACAAGAAGGGCGAGAAGGAGGATCCAGGGAACTACAGGCCTGTCAGTCTGACCTCTGTGCTGGGCAAGGTTATGAAGCAGATGATCTTGAGTGCCATCACGTGGCACACACCAACTAGGTGATCAGGCCCAGTCAGCACGGTTTATAACAGGCAGGTCCTGCTTGACCGACCAGATGTCCTTCTATGACAAGGCGACTTGACCTAGTGGATGAGGGAAAGGCTGTGGATGTTATCTCTCTAGACTGTAGTAAAGCCTTTGACACCATTTCTCCCTGGAGAAACTGGCTGTTCATGGCTCGGAAGGGTGTACCCATCGCTGGGTAAAAAACAAGCAGGATGGCTGAGCCCAGAGAGTTGTGGTGGGTGGAGTTAAATCCAGTTGCTGGTCAGTCGCAAGCGGTGTTCCCCAGGGCTTGGTACTGGGGCCAGTCCTGTTTAATAACTTTATTAACTATCTGGACGAGGGGATCAAGTGCACCCTCAGTAAGTTTGCAGATGACACCAAGTTGAACAGGAGTGTTGATCTGCTCGAGGGAAGGAAGGATCTACAAAGGGACCAGGACCCACTGAACAGATGGGCTGAGGCCAGCTGTATGAGTGTCAACGCAGTTAAATGCCAGGTCCTGCACTTGGGTCACAACAA
>NW_010551052.1:0-17913 GCF_000687285.1 Phaethon lepturus | reverse complement strand
AGAAGGCCAACAGCGTCCTGGCCTGTATCAGGAATAGTGTGGCCAGCAGGAGTAGGGAAGTGATTGTGCCCCTGTACTCGGCACTGGTGAGGCCGCACCTCGAATACTGTGTTCAGTTTTGGGCCCCTCACTACAAGAAGGACATTGAGGTGCTGGACCGTGTCCAGAGAAGGGCAACGGAGCTGGTGAAGGGTCTGGAGCACAAGTCTAGACAGGAGGAGCGGATGAGGGAACTGGGGTTGTTTAGCCTGGAGAAGAGGAGGCTGAGAGGAGACCTTATCACTCTCTAGAACTACCTGAAAGGGGGTTGTGGTGAGGTGGGTGTTGGTCTCTTCCCCCAAATAACAAGTGATAAGACAAGAGGAAATGGCCTCAAGTTGTGCCAGAGGAGGTTTAGATTGGACAAGAGGAAAAATTTCTTAACCTAAAGGATTGCCAAACATTGGAACAGGCTGCCCAGGGAAGTGGTGGAGTCACCATCCCTGGAGGTATTTAAAAGACATGTAGATGTGGTGCTTAGGGACATGATATAGTGGTGGGCTTGGCAGTGCTGGGTTAACACTGGACTTGATGGTCTTTTCCAACTTAAATGATTTTATGATTCTGTGGTTTAAGGGTGTATGGATGTAAGAGGATAAATGTATTATATTTGTTCTTAAAGGAAATCTTCTTCATCTCCTATATCACCTTGCATTGAAGCCTTGCTATACTCTACACAATCTAATTTGCAAAAGGAAATATATTTGATATGTGCAGTTGTTTACTACTTGTAAACAACTTGTAAAACTACTTGTAAATCTACTACACTCAGCTAAGGAAGCAGAAACTTCCTCGAACTCTTGCTGTAAACATTTCTGGAAGCCATGAATGAGAGAGAGTTGGAGAAATAAATTGGTACTCTGCTTAAATTCTGATACAGTGTAGAAAGCAACATGTCCCCTGAATTTATCTGAAAATATAATTCATTCATTCTGAGGTGAGCTTTAATAAGAACACAGACTACAGATCCTTGAAAAAGCCAATCAACATTTGCTCACCAATTGCAGAAACAAAAATATCCAGTAGATCTTTAGTATTTCCCCTATATTTTCAAAAAGATAGAGTGGAAATACAACTCTCAAATAATATCCTTCCAGGTCTTCTCACAAATGTTATCTGTAGAGTTTCCAAGAGCTTTTTGGACAAATGTACTGTAGAAACAGATGCAGACCTGAGTTGTCTATAATTCAAAGCACTACATTTTAAGGGATCTGTTAAAGTCACCATAAATAAAATTAGTTAGGATTTACTTGTGCCAATATAAAACTTAATTTGGCATAGCAATATAATCATTATAGCTGATTAGAGAAAAATAGTTATGTATATGCACTTTTGGGGGATGTACTTCAATTGCACTGTTCTTTATGTCAGCAAATAACGACTTTAACTTACTTTTCTTACTTTCTTCTGCTTCATACCCATCGGTCTTCAAGTGCTTTTCAAGAGCCATAAGTTTATCTATTCCTGTTTCTCTGAAGAGAGGCACGGCAAACTCTGATGCAAAGAAAATAAACCAGATATCTTAACTCCCACCCTTCTTCTCCAAACATGGATCACTGTTCATACTGTGAGACTTTTATGTACTGAATGACAAAAGAAAGTTTAGAAAAGTAAACAGCTATGAGGAGACCCATAAAGATTCAGAGTTGTGTCTGATGGGATCTTGACTACTGTCAGAGTCAATTACTTGTGAAGGTGAAAATCTTGATTTCCAAGACGGTCTCTGCCACCGTGTTGTTCCCCTGAAATTTATAACTGTTAGTTGACTAAGAGTTAACTGGGGTTAGGTCGCAGTACTGGAAATGATGATGATTATCAAGTAGGAAAATATCCTTCTGAGAGCTCAATTAAAGCCTGGCACAGAAGGTTTAACAGTTATTTCAGTTCATGCATATCCTGATTTTATGTGTATTTGCCATTTCTGTGAGAGCTACTTTTTACACAACAGCTTTGTTCATATAAAGATTGTTCTGGCAGAAATGTTCAGAGCAACTGAATCCCTTTGAAGCATCAAGGGTAAAATAGGTTCATTTCAGCAAGATCTAATTTGCTGCTTTGGCTTCAGAGGCTGCTGGATCAGGTCAGCACAGAGCATGCTGCCACTGTCATTGTAATCTCTTCCAAACAAACTCAGACACCACATCTAAAAACAAGTCTTAAACTGAACAAATATAGTGAATTTTTTCTTCTGTGATAGGAATTTTCTTTACACCAAAGGAGGTCTGGTAGTTTACCTACGTGGGAAACTTTTAATTAAATGGCTGCTGTGGGTATTAAGCATGCCTTTCCTTTGCTGACTAGCGATAGACCAGCTGTCTGCTCAAGCACCGGTTCAGTTAATGAGTTTTTATTTTTTTAAGTGTGTGCTTAGCAAAAGCCTAAAACCTGCAGATTTCTGGTTTACATGGTGTGGAAGCCAGGTCAGGAAGACTGACTCTTTCAAGTGTAGGTTTTCCTTCTGGGGAAAAGGCAGTCCTAACAGAACCTCTACAAAAGTCTGGCAACAGTCAATATTATACTATGTTTTGATATTACTTTGCATGTGCCTTTTCAGTTATAGATGTGAATGTGTAGCCTGTTGTAAATATTACTCCAGTTTTAAGGTCATGTTTAAGAAAAAAAAAATGCTGCAACTGCAATCCAAAAGACAATTACACCTTGAGTTTAACAGCATACTGTCGGTTTAGGGCACTCAACCTCCATCTCCACAATTCCCACTCTGTTCATGCACGCTGAGGAAAATGCTTTAGGCTGCCTCTGTGTTAACTGGATTGGGGACAGCCCTTGTGAAAAAGCAGATTTCAAATTCCACATGACTTCAGACCTCAGCCCTCACAGCAGCTCGCTGCAGCAACCTGCCAGGACATCACCAGCTTTGTACACAACTAATCTGTGTTGCGTGTTCATCTGAGAGACTTTAATGGAAAGTTAAGGAAAAATTAAGAAAGAAAACGTTTATGAATTATTTCACTGCATATAGAAACCGTCTGGTGACATTTTCATAAACTTCTCTGTGAGTGGAGTTTAACTGGGAGCCTGATAATGTGGTGACCTAAAAGATCTTGAGTAGGTAGAAGTCAAACACTGCCTACACAGGCAGCTGCTCAAGGAAGTTTTAACACCACCTTCCTTTCAGAGAAATTTTAGATAGAAAAATTATATTAAAGAATAATCCAAGCAGATTTAATTTTTTAGAATTTCACAGATTTTGATGTTTTTCTGCCTTTTCTTTTTCAAAACCAAATATAGCAGAATAAATGGCAATAACCTTTTATTGACTGTTTTAGTAAAATACGTGAAATAAAATCTGGACACAATACACTGTAACATGGTATACATGGTTCAGTAGGTAACAAATGGGAGTGGGATATCACATGTGTTAATGGCATTGTTTAAAAATCAGAAGATCCACTATATAGAGATATGCCACAGGAGGTAATAAGTAGAGGATTTCAATCTCATCCCTAGAAAGTTCTTATAATTCAACAGAGCTGGCAGAAGCACAGGTTACGCTATGTCAGCATCTGATGCTATTATTGATGGAAGACATGCTGTCTTCTCTATCAGAAATATTTTAGGACTCTCATTTACAACAAATCAATTAGTTCCTTACATGCAAGTGTTCTGGGAACTCCAAATACTACCTACTTTTTGTTGTGTCAGGTTCTTTTAGCCAATTAAATACATCTTAAGACAAAATGTTCCAAAACTAAAATTTGAAATTTTGGGGTTTCTACTTTGGAAATCATCACTTTCAGTTCCGCTGAATAATTTGAATTTGTCTGGCATGATTTAGAACTAGCTTACATGAGTTTGAAGAAATTTGTAAGTCCCTGCCTAAAAAGCAGCCTCTCGGTTTCTTGCTCTATTGTGTCAGGTCCTTGTCAAAACCAACCGTTTCACAGAAATTTTCCTTTCACTGGGTTCCTTGAAGACTGGAAAGAGCTTTAATTAAAGTTTCTTTCTGGTTTACACAGGTTGAAGGGACCACTGTGCCTTGAAACGTGAGGTCTTTCCTTTCCCCATGAACAGTCTTCCTCTCACCGCACAATACTGTAATTCTGCATTTTCTCATAAAATATGTCACTAGCCAAGGGGCTTGACGCTGAGAGGTCCCATGGGTCCCTCTTCTTCAACAAAGCTTATAAAACCCGACAACAACCAGTATTTGAATGAAGGTCACAACAGCTTGCTGTAACAAGCTCTATAGGACTTTTACTAATATAAATGCCGCAGAGTAAAGGAAACTAGAGTTCAGAAATCAGTCTCTGTAGCCAAAACTAGGAATGGAAAAAAAAAATTCCTAACATGCCCTCACTAATCTGATTTCTATTTGTGGTCCTTATCATCGTAGTACCATGTTAATATGCATTCAGACATTAACAACATAAATAGAAATGAATTCAGTTTCTTTACATTTGTGGCCAGATCTAAAAGGAAAATGATTACTCAAATCAATTCTGTGTTTATGCTTTCCATTACAAGGCAGATATTTTTTAGCTATTTCTTTCTAAGACTATAAATTTTGTCATTTGTCATCTAAACCATTTGGAGAAAAGATTGTAGTGGAGTTCTTAGTTTCACAAAATTAGCTAGTTTACTTCTTACCAGTTTTTGAATGCAAGGAAAACTTTTTTCCCCCCAAGTATTCAGATTAGGCAGCATTTTATTTTAGATTTATCACTGCAGGTTTCTGTAAATCTGTAGAACTAGCGTGGCTATTTTCTAGAAGTTATTCCAGGTCAGGTTGGACGGGGCTCTGAGCAACCTGCTCTAGTTGAAGATGTCCCTGCTCATTGCAGGGGGGTAGGACCAGGTGACCTTTAAAGGTCCCTTCCAACCCAAGCTATTCTAATGATTCTATAACTTTGTAGGTTACACTGAAACTTCAAAATTTCTAAGAGTAGGTACAAGGGAAACACACAAGGAAATCTATTAAAGGTAATACGAAGACAACATTCTTCTGTAACTCCTCCAAGGATTTCAAAGAAACAGAAAATATTCCCAGCTAACTCTGCCGGTGGGGGACAGATGACCTTGCAAGGTGAACCAGCCACACGTCACACAACATCCTGGGACCAGGACCAGCAAGGGTCTCCATAGGAGACTCTTTGCAGCTGAGTGTCTGTAATGATTCCAGGCTTGGGAGTGTTTTCTTGGCTTTCAGTCATTCTTGGGGGCAAGAATCTTCCCATGTGATGTGATGCCTCTTGCAATTTCATCAGCCTGCCACTATGACTGCGATTTTTGTTCTGGCTTTCTCAAGGGAAAAAATATTTCCATTTTCTTCTCTAGGTAACTTTAGACAGCAGAAGTTGCTAAAGTCTGTTTTCAAAGTAATTTAAACATTTTAAGATCTGTAAATTTGTCTTAATTGTTAGATTTTCTTACTCAGTCTGTTTCAGTTGCTAATTATAATTTTCACTCTACTTTTAGTAAGATTCTTTCTTTATGAAAATCTGCATATTGCCCTAAAGCATTGATTACATTCCTTAGCTCTTTGAAATAGCCTTTGAACTAACACTTCTCCAAATTCCTGTTCTTTCCAGGATGACCAATTACTAAGATTTTATCTTGGACAACAGCACTTGAACATTTGGTTTAATTTTATATGGAGCCAGGTGGCAATTAAAAGAAAATCTAGAAGCTACTGATTACACTGAGCAGTGTCTATATTCCACATGAAAATTGTTCCTCATAATAAATGATAATACTAGGTAGAGGCTGGATGCATTACCTCCTTTAAAATATCCATTACACCACATACTCAAGATTTTAGTTATTTTAAAGAGGACGTTGCTCTTGGCATTAACCCATCAAAAAACTCAATAGTAATTTCTAAAGCTTTCAGGCAACTGATCAGCAAACACTCCTGTATCAAAAGTTGGCTCTCATTGTCACACCTAGAGAATGTATGTCAAGCAGGTATCTAACTGGCTGGAAAACTATAGTCAGTGAATCACTTTATCAGTGCCAAAATGGAGGGTGTAGTGAGCAGTATTCGCTGGGTTATATCCAAATGCAGTACTACTCAATATTTTTCATATAGTGACCTTGAAGACGGAGTAGTGAGCAAGCTTTTAAATTCACAGACATTCTCAAACTGGGGAAGACAGGTCGGGAATTCAAAACAAGCCTGATAAATTGGAGACAATCAAGGGAAAAAAAAGAAATAAGATGCAATTTCATAAAGGCAAGTGCTGCATTTTGCACAGAGACAAATAATCAGCTGTGTAAACTCCAGGTAAGGGAGCAGAGGTGAAAGAGGAAGTCAACAGAGAAGTAGTTAGATAATAACATAGCACAGAAGATATTGATAGGCAATACTGAGATGTATGAATAAGCATCACATGAGAGACGTGTGGAGTCCAGCAATGCTCTGCTGCCCACGACAGCCCTGAGAAATTCCTGTATCAAGCATAAGGCACCATGCTGCAGTTCAAGGGTGATGGACCTGGACTTGCTGGATGTATTCCAGAGAAGGTGAATGAGAATAATCACCATCTTAGGAAATGTTAGTAAATATATGAAAAAAAGTTGCTAGAATGCTATTTATTTTGGCTAGAGGAGACAAGAGGCACACCATAGCTGTAGTCAAGTATATAAATTTCTTCTTCAATATGGGAGTAATCTGTTTGTGATAAAGTGAAGTAGCAACAGTTTTAAGATGAAGTAAGAGAGAGCTCCTAGGAGTTTCTCTGGATGTCTAACATGCATCTTTCTCCACTGTGAAACCTTGGCACAAACTCTACAAGCTCCACAGACACTCTTCACGACTGGAGATTTAAGTTTTGTCACAAATGAGGCAGGTATAGCTTGTCCTGTCTTGCAGCTAGAAGATGAGCTAAGTGACCCCTTGCAATTTCCTTTAGCCTGTATTTCTGCAGCTTGGGAGTAGGGCAGTCAGTTACCCCAATGACAAAAATAAGGCATTGCTCCATGAGATCCTATTTGCAAATGTAATTATAGAATTCATCTCACATGAGTCTTTTATAATGAGTAAATGGATTCAAATATTAGAAGCAAACTTCAAAGAAAAACAACATATTCCCAGCTGTGCAACTCAGCCTCCCTTTTATAAATATAACCCTCCAACTAATAATATATGCAAATATACAAAGCAAGTATAGGAAAGGAGGTAAAAAGAAAGCCACCATTTCCCCTGAAACTCCTCTTTTCATCACACAATTGCAGGTTTTAAATAGACCTTTATGTGAACTATAGATGACTCACTGTCACTTGTGCAAGAGAGATTGTGGTAGGTTAAAGTCCCATGTATAAAATAAATATATTCCATTATTAGACTGCTTTAATTTCAGGGAAAGGTATGGTGACACAAGCCATAATTTGAATTTGTCTTTAACTTTGACATTGTCTAATGTTGACTTCTTTTCAACCTGCCATGCAAATAGTTACTTTCCTGTGAAGACTGAGGGGCCATTAGTCACCTTGATTAGGATTCAGGAAACTCTAAAATGAAGCCCAATGGGTAACACAGTGCACAGTAGTTCAGCTAAGTGCTTATTTGGAGCACAAAACCATGCTTCTCTCATAACACTTGTTTCTTCATTTTGAGCTTTAATTGATGTCACATTGACCCGTCCTGGTTGGAGATGACTATGCATTATATGAGTGTAATAGGTGAAAAGACTGTCATAGCAGGCAATTAATGACATAGAAGCACTGAAAACAAATTATTCCCTGATGCACACCTTCTGAAAACTGCGTAACAGAAGGCATAGTCAGTAGTGATAGCCATAACAATGGGTACGACCCTGTTATGCAACCTGTTTTCTATCCTATAGGGTTAAAATCTAGGTGATTTTGCAATACACATCTACGAGAGCTACACATCCACTTTCTTTTTGGAAGAAATTGAAACAAGAGGCACTCCTAGTGCAGAGTTCATCTCAGTGTGATAAAAGTAATCCAGAGTGCCTTTTTTTTTCCTCCACCGTCTCTCAAGATTTAGACAGGTCTCAAGTCTGGATTTATACAACCAAAATGACAAAATTATGGCAATTATGTTCATATTGTTGACAAAACAAACAAGTCAGTGAGACAGCTATTTAGATGTTGCACCTCCAGCTGAGCTGGTTGCTTCTGAGGATACAAAAAATCCTGCTGTATTAGCAGGTAAAACTTACGCCTCGTGTCTTTCTCAAGCCTAATAGCAAACATCACTTTTCTTATTCCTAGTGGATTGTGTTTGTTGGAAGAGAGTGTTTCACTTAACAAGTAGTTGCTAACTGCATATCACCTCACCTGATTTAACAGATATTGGTCAACCCTTCCATACGACTTCATCCAGGGCCTCTTTTCAGATTATGCATAACGCTTACAAGGCTTGATCCTCTCGGCCATGTCTCCAGACAAGAATTTCAGATGCTGAACTTCTCACTGGATGGGCATGACAGCTGCTTTGAGATTTACAGCTGTCTTTACTTGAGCTCGAAGTTATTGAGCAATTTAGTGCTGCACTAATTGGCATAGTGTTCTTGTCACCTTCCCATACACACAAAAGCTGTTCAGTCAATTCTGTCCTAGACCTAGTTTAAAAATAAGTATAATTAGAGGTAAGCTGTGTAGTTTAAACACTAACATCACAGAAAATTCTTCAGCAAAGCCCCTTTTCACTACTGAGCCAGTGTAATCCAGGCTTAGTTATACCTCGATCCTCCGTGGTAAACAGCATCGAGCCAGCAAGAAAGGATGCTTAGATGACAGGAAAGGCTCTATACATGTGGCACTGATGAACAGCACCAAACCACCAACATCATTTTTGATGTCAGGGCTTTCTGTAGGCCCTTTATCTAACAGTATACATAAAACAATGCCATATCTGCTTTAAATTTTATGGTAAAGAGAGGATGCAGTGGCAGGACACATCTACGTAATCCACGGAAATGTGCCCCCTGAAGCTCTACTTTGCCTGGAGGTTTGTGGCACTCATTTAACAGGGTTTGCTTTCTCATCTTTGCTGTCTCACCAGAGAAAACAAGAAGTTTTAAGAGTATTGTCACCAAAACGTGCACGCTGCTTCCAAACAGCTTGGGAGCAAGTGGTCCTGTCTATCGGGCTCCTGACACTGTGCTGATGCTGCTGCCAGACTCACTTTAGTTCAGACCCTAAAATGAGACTTAAAGACAGGGAGTTTTCACCTCACGCGTTGTTCCATGTACAGGCTGAATGTCTAAGAAGCCTCATATGTTCTCCCTGCCTGGAGCGGTCACTCTCTTAACAGATCTGGCAGAATCTGTAAACACTTAAAGAAATCCAAACGCACTCACACAACAGAGAAAACAAAAACAAACAAATGAAATGGAAAACAAAACATCCTGCCCAGAAATCGGTGTAACCTCACTTGCCAACTGCTCATGGACACAATCCAGATAAGTGCTTTTACAGTGCATGTCTCAGTGGAGTATGAACTCCATTCGAAACTCAAGACATCCTAAGAATTTCTCACAAAGAGAATTAATAGAAAACAACTTAGTAAACTAACTGCACATTTATGAAAGATAACGAAGTAATTAAGAAATCAGTTGTTTTCAGTGTACTCCTGATTTACACCAATAAATGTAGATAGTTACGTTTGGGGCTGGACTGGCACAAGCACTGGAGTGCAAAGCAACCAGGCTCACTAGGACCCTGCACAGTACTGACAGTCCTGCTTAACTGACAAGGATAATACAAGGTTCATTCAGACATGGTTGAAATTTAAGGATGTACATGCTTAAAATGTGTGTGATTAACTGCACTGCGAGCATGCTTAATGCACACTAAGCATTTAAACATCTTCGTGAATCTGGCCTCAAGTCTCGGGTATCAGTTGTCAAAATAACATAGTCAAAGTATCATAATGATTCTCATGGCATCAACCCAAAGAAATAAACTAAAGAACATTTTAATGATTTTTCAACAGTAGTCATGTGTAAGTCTGTGCAAATTCAAGCCACTGACCCAGGCACGAAAGTGTCTGTACCAATTACAGCCAGTCAGTCCTCCCATCACCTTTTCATTTCTGTTTGCCATACCAGTTTTACTTTACAGTGGCTGATATCTATAGCTTTTCACATCTTGAGCCTCTTTCATCAGTTACATTTTTGTTTTCAGATGTTTTCTGAGCTTTCTTCATTATTTTCAACCCTCTCTGCCTCAAACCAGCTGCTATATTTCCCTGTGTCTGCTCTCTTCCAGAAAGTGCTTACCCATCCCCTTCACATGAAGGCAACAAGCCTGCCCTCCACAAAATGGTCAACTCGTGAACGGTTTTAAAGGATTAAGTACTCTGTAGTGAAAGAAATTTAATTTTTTTGAAATTGCACTGCCTGAGTCCGCAGAATCAGCATACAGATTTTACAGCCTCTGGAATGTAATGAAAATTAGGGATGAAGGGGGCTGCTGTTGGATAGCAGGGAGGGCAAAACCTCTCCAAGAGGGAAGAAACATGGAGAAAAGTCAGTGTTTCCATACATAAAGAACAAAGTATTCCTGTTAAAATACAGCAAGATGGGCTCTATTCAAAACTCACAGGGTTATTATAAAACAAAAAAAAAAAAATGAAGCATTAGGCAAGGTATTTTAAATGCATGAAACTTTGATATAAGCCATAGATCATTGACAAGATGTAGGAAACAAAAATCTACAGCATGTCCATTGGGAGCACCTGAAAAATTTATGCAGGGTGACACCTGAATGATTCGGGTTTCAGCTTTGCGTTAGATATTTAGCAGTGCCACGTGGCAAGCCTGGCGTGCGATTCACGCCGTGTTCTTTAGTCACCTCTCAGAGCCGAGGATGCCAGCAGAGCTCTGCTCCCTTCCCTGTGTGTGTTTCAGGTGACCAGCAGCTCAACAGCAACCTCTGCGGAGCACAGCGCTCCTTTCCATCGCCTCCTGGAAAAGCCTCTTTAGGGTACTGTTCCCCAGGTCTTTCCTTCCCCGAAGCACACTAGCGTGATACAAAATCCCAGTACTATGAACCAGCATGTCAGCTAAGTCCAGCAAGCTGTATTTGTCCATCTCTGTGGTGCTCTGTAGGTTTCCTGGTTTCCCACTCTTACTCCCCCAGGATCCCAACAATATTGCCTGACATTTCGTTTTGACGTGGAAAGACCTGGACTACAGCAACAAAAAAAGTGAATAATAAACCCTGCATTTCCTGATGAGTATTATTCTGTCTAGCTGTAAGGTGGTTTTGGACACACCAGCCAGCTATGAGAATTAGATATAGCATCAACTGCTCAGGCACCTACAAAAAACGTCAGGTCAAAGACACAGGCACCCAGTTTCAGGAAAGATCAAAGAGCTGGACCAGACATTTTGGCTTACAGTTTTGGAATTTAGTATCTAAATTTAGCCTAAATCCTGCCTTAGGCACAGAGGTGTTATCCCAATCTAGACCTAAGAACTTGCAAAGAGTAATCTGGAATCGCAAATGCTCTATGTTATGACCATGTGTGACATGTATGCTCCTATCTGCCATACATACTATTCCCTCTTGCTACTCCATTCTCATGCCTGATAGAAATATTACAGATTTACAACTGATTTAGGGCAGTAAAAGATCAGAATCTGATCCAGGCAACACACAGAACTGTCATGGATGATCATGTAAATCAAGTTTTCAGAAAAAACCTCCAGTGTGATGTACCTAGTAAATCACAGATGAGAGGAAATCTGGAGTCACTCCTTCTAAAATATACATTATCTTCCTATTAGAGATAGTTCTAAACCTCACTTTTATCTCTGAAAGTCCCTGACCTCTGGCAAGTTCCAGATTCCAAATTTAAAACAGCATCTGAATTTTGCAGCTGGTCTCTCCATTCATAATGAGCCAAGTCAAAACTGAATACGTCCAAATGAGAGGGGAGTATCAAACTCCGGACTTACATCCGAGTTGTGTACGGAGGCCTCTTTCTAATGCTTGTCATGTACGCACAGCCATAACCTACAATTATGTACAAAAATCATACTGATCTTCTTTCACAGTAAACCCAGGTAAAGCCGCACCAGTTATTAGTGATATTCAGCATAAGCTGTCACATATATTAACAGTGTTAATACCAATTAATCAGTCTAAGCTCTGGCATACCAGACACTTGTGATTCATTGGAGGGTGGAGATCAGACCTGCACGCAGACAAGATCTACTGGAAGCGAATAAAAGAGAAACCATCATTCCTCTATGAGTTTGTCATCTGCTTTGCCAATTCTGTTTAAAAAAAAAAAGACTGCATAAAATTCTTCCCTAGAGAGAAAACCAAAGTTCAGTTGCTCCTCCCATATCTATTTGCAGCTTTCTGCTCCTAATGTCAACTCCATCTGTCTTCCACAGGAACTTAATGTCTTTTGAATTGTCTATTTAATCACTTGCAGGTTTGTCCCCTTGTTTGGCTGTACCGTGCCCTTCATTCGTCAGCTTCAGTGTTTGCCACACAGAGCATCCTCCCCCCCTACCTCTGGAGCTTTTCTCCCTTTTCAGTATATTGTATTTTATCAGGTCATTCTTCTGTTGTCCTGAGGTTGCTTTGTTTCCACCCAATGTAACACATTTCTGCTCGGGAGGCAGCATCTTTGTAAGCATACGCATCCCATCTGCCGCCTCTCGTTTTCTATCCCTGTCTCTCATCTACTTACCGTGATGCCCTTAGAGCCTGCTCCCCATTCTACCTGCTGCTTTGTGCTTATAACAAGATTTTTTTTTTTTTTCTGATTTGTTACTTGGAGTAGAGAAGGATTTAAGATTAGAATAAGTTTCTCTGCCAGTAACAGAAATTTTAGTACAGTGCTGTTGCTACACAGTGATTTACTTGATTATTTAAGAATCATTCTGCATTATTCATTTCTGTATCAAAAAAAAAAAAGTATCAAGAAAGGCACTCAAACTCCATTCACTCACTCATATGCACTCATGTTGTAAGTGAATGCTAATCCATACAGCATTCTTCTCCTTTGTGCATATACCGAGATTCTAAACAAATACTCTTCTATATGAGATTCTAGACAAATTCCTCCTCTGATTATGTACCAATAGTTGCAGGGTAGTATATAGACACTCAGCTCAAATGTAAATCTTCGTGGCTGGAACACCCTTGACATTTCTTTCTGGTTGCTGCAACAGTGTACCCATGATATCTCATTTTCCAGGTACTCTAAAGAAAATCAGCCAAACATTATCCTAAATAAGCAATCCTCCTTTGATTTTCACTACCCGCTTTATCAGCCTCAGGCCTTACACTTAGTTTCAGTGTATTTCCGCTTCAGGAGAAAGCAGCATTTCTATCAATAGCCAATTAGATGTGTCAGGCATATTTTGAAACAGGGACTACTGTATTCTGGAGATAATCCCTCCAGACCCCTGACTAGAGACATGTTTCTGCAAACATGGGAAGCTACGTCCCTGGAGAATGAATGTAACCCAGGTTTCACTATGTTTTAATCTGAGCACAGAGCACGGTAGGACACGATTTGAGGATTTTATTGAGCTATATTCAGTAAAAGCCAGGTATGTTTTGCAATGTTCTGCCTCTGTGTAAACAGATATGTAATGTTGCCTTCCAACGGCCAACGCCGGAAGGAAGCTAAACCTAAAATACCAGCTACAACTGCAAGAACAGTTCTTCTTTCCCCAGCTGATCTTTGGGGCTTTTATGTATCTGGAGGATCAGAACCACTCACCAGAAGTATTTACGAACTGTGCAGTTTCTATGTTGGACGCTTCCAAAAGCAAATTTCGTATGAAGATCTAATTCAATGCATTTGCTTGAGGTACAATACTTACCTATTTTATCAGAATAATTGTCCCACTGCCAGTCACAGGTAGAAGAAAACAACAATCTGTTACTTCTGAAACACCCTTAGGTGCCACTCTGGCACTGAAAAACCAAGAAAAGACCAAAAGAGCTGTCTGTGCTTTGTCATTCATGCTGTCTTATTGTATGTCAAGATGCATACACACACACACACATATATATATGCACACACATATGTCTCCTTTTACCAATTCATGAAAGAAATAGAACTAAAATTTGTAAAACGAGTCATTATCAGAATTCAGTCATAAATTCTTGACTTAAATATTAAAAAAATGAAAACATATAGAGAAGTGCTTAATGCAGTTTGTTATCTTACAGCATACGGAAGTTGAAATACACTTAGTTGTAGGCCAGCATCCCCGTGAACTTTAGCTCCACCATGACCTGAGAACGTTGAAGACTTGAATCCTTTAGCAAAACTTTTATATAACTGCAATCTCATGCCCCACCATCAGCTAGCCTCTTTTACAGGTCAGCTATTCAAAGAACTGAGCTCCCATTGCAAGACTTATGGCTAGACTTTTAAAATTACTGAAAATCCCACATGCTGAGCTCTTTGTGAGATGTGATTATTAATTCACATATGAAAAATATTTCTTGGTGCAGAAATCTTCAGAGCTTCCCATTTACTGTGAGAGACCTACTTCATTTTAACAACTTCACACATGTCTTTTGTCGACCACAGGAGTCATAAAAGCATAAGCTTGGTGGCTGTTTCCTGAGACTGATCAGAGCTGTGGACAGCATACAGCAAGTAATAACATTCCAGAGAAGGGTTATTCTAAACCAAAATAATTGCTCAGCCTGACCTTCTTATATGCTTGTTTTTCAGAACTGCCTGTCCTTGAATAATTACAGTGTACCTAGCGTGGCAATCTTTTCCTACCGAAGATTCGTTTTCTGATATGCATCATCCCTGGTAACACCCAATTTTTACAGAATCAATTGCAGCTTAGCTATAGTTATAAGAGATAATTAGTCAAAGGACTACAGTAATTAGAGAACCTCTGCTTCTGCTTTCTAAAAGTCAGATGAAGAACTCTGTTTATGCTTTGCTCTTGTGCCTTTAAAATCTAAACAAATATGTTTATTCAAATTCACATATAAATAACGATATTTTCATGGGCCCTATTCAGTGACTATAAATAAATAATCAAACAGAGATGCATAAGAACGATGTTTAAAATGAAATAACATGTAGTTATCTCCTACCTATTGATGGGAATGGTTTTGAGGGATTACTCAAGGACATGAGGTGGACAGTGTTAGCCTCTTACTAGAGGAAGAAAAAGCAAAGCATTGTCAGTATAACCACCTGCTTCAGCAGCAAAGTCAAAAAGCCCTTCTTTCCACTAAAATGCATTAATAATCAGTGATCTCAGATGATATAACAATAATGTCTGCATATAGCATAACCCAGAGTATAAAACTGCACGGATACATCTCAGACGTGGCTTCAACAGATGTCCTCTTTCAGATCTTGATTTCAGCCTCCAGAAACAAATTCCAAACCAAGACAAAGCTCAGGTAGATAAGGGGAAGCAAAACTTCCCTTTCTTCCCTCTCTACAACAGCTTCTTCTGTTCTTGCAACATGACACAAGCTCTCAACCAGAAGATATTTGAGTATCTAGTAACTCTTTCTATGTCACACCACCATTTTGTCATCCTTACATAAACTAATCTTGAAAATACCCAGTAGTTTGCTTAGATTCATTAATGTTGGAACCATTAATTTCTTTGTTCCTTAATAAGAGGCCACAGGTTGTAACTTGATTAAACACCCACAGTGAAAATGCCATGACAAGCTTTCTTGGTAGTAGTGTAATAATTCCTCTGATCAATAAAGAGAGCCATGAAAACAGCTTGGTTTTATCAATATGAGTAACAAAAGTGAGCACACCAGAATATTTTGAGATCACATCATGTAGCATAATTAGGAGTTGAATCTGACTTCATCAAATGTAAGGTGATCAGTGCAGGAAAACCAATCTGTTACCCTGGTCTCATTGGGATTTCCACATGACTGCATAAATCATGACAGAAGTGAACACGTTCAACTTCTGTTGAACAACAGAATCAACAATTGAACAACAATCAACAGCCAATTCCCATTTTCTCATGAAGCTTTACTTTGTGAGAAAGGGAAGAATTTGTTTCCACCAAAGTTGAAGCTAACCCAAAATTTTTTATGCAGTCTTTGGTTGTCTACGTCCTCTGAGTTTCCCTTACTGGATGTCTGGTTTTGACACAGTACTTCACCAGAACTGGAAGATTACACACATGCATGACAAAACACCAGTCCAAATGGACATGCTTATGAGTTATGTCTCACAAATTGTATTATGTTTAAAAAAAAGTACAGTCCGTAGGTTGCAGTATTAAAAACATGATTTAGGTGTTAAAAATATAACCTTAAAAAATCTTTTTCAAGCTTTCTGATTGTTAGTGTTTTCAAATATAATTGATATCTCTAGTTTACTAGAATACTATGTCTTCAAAATAATTTATTCCATTTGATACAACTTTGGTCCACAAAAACACATCAAAATGTTTTTAATATCCACACATAAAGCTTTTGCCTTACTGATTTGTCATAAAACATTCAATACAAAGCATCAATAATTAATTAGGGCTGTCTGATCCATCAAAATGAAGATCATTAACTTGATCAAAGCACACTTTTGTAGATATAAAAATGTAGTCTGTAAAAGTCTTGTGGCGTATACATCTTACGGACGACATTTACCTTTACAAAGAGGGAGCTTGTGTCATTTTGGATATATTTAATTGCCACTATGAAATCATGGGACTAAAATTCTGCATGGGCTTGACAACAATGGAACTAAACTTTAGGAAATATGATGTTCAAGGTATAATCATGGATGTCAAACCTCCTGCTCTCAACAAGCCTTTTTCTCTCATTCCTAAGAACACCACACAAGGGTTTTCAGCTTAAGTGATGTTACCTGTTGATCAGACAGTGCTGTGTTACACACACACAAGGGAGACTCCTCCCAAAATTATTACACTATGCTGGACTACGTGTCTATATTGCCCGGTGCAGACCCATAACAAGTTTAATCAAATAAGGACTGCAATAGATCATGGAACAGACATCAAAACAGCTGCTTTTAGAAGTACCTGGGACAAGGCAGTGCGTCACAAGCTGAAAATGAATCAGTAGTACCATATTATTGGGGGGGGGGGATCCATCTTGATGAAATGTAGGTATTTTCTACTGGAAGTATGACCTGTAAGACAAGTGAAAGAACTCTTCAGTCATCTCAGCTTTGATAAAAACTTAGTTAAAGTATTGTGATCCATTTGGGACACTGCAACATACAAGACACATGCACAAAGTAAGTCCAGAAATGAGCAATAAAAATCATTCTATGTCTTGAAAATATTACCTGTGAGGGAAGACTAAAAGAGCTGTTACTGGTTAGACTAAAGACAAGATGGCTGAGCAGGGGCTGTACAACATTCCTTAAATACAAGAAAAATAAAAAAAAAAGATGCTATAAAGAGAAAATAAATAGCCTGTGTTATAAAGTATAGCATTGAGGATGCAAGTGAAGCTGTAAGAGAAGCTGAGCACTGAAATAAATTGAGGAGTGTTGAACCTCTGTCCTCGAGGATAGGTCCTTTAAGGTCCCTTTGATTAAATAGGGAAAACAATGATAAATGATTGACCCTCCATGAGATCCCCCTCTGTGGGGCTTCCATCTGGTAGCACAGAACTGAACTAAATTTTTGCAGCTGAAAACTAAATATGCTAAATATGTTTTGCTTTGGTTAAAATATGCTTCAGATACATCTATCAAAGATCTTCATAATGGCATGATGACAACTAAGACTGAATGACAGAATACTATGTAGTTTCATTATAACAAAAAAAAGTCTACATAAAAGCTGTCCCTTTCAAAGAAAATTTAATAAAAATTCTATTAATATAGAATATAAATAAGAAAGCGAGGTTTTTACCTTAGCAGAGGACACTGGCATATAGAATAAGTCAGTTATAGTCTTATCACAGAATCACTAGGTTGGAAAG
>NW_010551051.1:33684-34077 GCF_000687285.1 Phaethon lepturus | reverse complement strand
AATATTTTATTATGTATTATACATTATATACTATATAATGCTATATATAATTATATATTATATGTTATACTTTATATAGTATGTATTTTGTATATTATATATCATATAAGATATATATTCAGATGTTTGGCTGAATTAAGCATTATTCTGTCACTAAAGGCAAGACACTAATATACAAGATTAGAACCTGCTTTGTTTTATATTATTTTGTCTTGAGGGTCATTCCACTGCTCCATACATGTAGGAGAAAGAATATGTAGAAAAACAGTATTTCACTGCAGAAATTCAGCTTTTAACTGAATTATTATTTCTAAGATGTTGTGGTTTAAGCCCAGCCAGCAGCTAACCACCACACAGCTGCTCACTCAATCCCTCATGGCGGGATGGGGCAGA
>NW_010551051.1:11547-33638 GCF_000687285.1 Phaethon lepturus | reverse complement strand
GAAGAGTAAAAGTGAGAAAACTCATGGTTTGAGATAAAGACAGTTTAATAGGTAAAGCACAAACTATGTACACAAGCAGAGCAAAGCAAGGAATTCATTCACCACTCCCCATGGGCAGGCAGGGGTTCAGCCGTCTCCAGGACAGCAGGGCTCCACCACATGTAACAGTTACTTGGGAAGACAAACGCCATCACTCCAAACATCCTCCCTTCCTTCTTTTTTCCCCAGCTTTATATGCTGAGAATGATGTTGTATGGCATGGAATATCCCTTTGGCCAGTTGGGATCAGCTGTCCCAGCTGTGTCCTCTCCCAGCTTCTTGTGCACCCCCAGCCTGCTCACTGGTGGGGTGGTGTGAGAAGCAGCAAAGGCCTTGACTCTCTGTAAGCCCTGCTCAGCAATAACAAAAACATTCCTGTGTTATCAACATTGTTTCCAACACAAATCCAAAACACAGCCCCATACTAGCTACTGTGAAGAAAATTAACTCTATCCCAGCCAAAACCAGCACACTAGGTTCCAGTGACCTCTTCCTGCCCATGAAATACCCCGGATACTTTAATTCCTTTTTATTTCAAATTTCAAAATGGAGTCCATTCCCTAATAGATGGCACTGTGTCCACACTGACAAACGGTGGATGACATCCCCCAAAAGACACAGTAGGGCATGCCACTTCGTATGGTCTTGTTTTGTGGTGTGACGTGATATTTCTTAATCTCCTCTGTTAACAAGACCTACATCAGGTACTCAGCTCTTGTGTTTCATTTATAATCAGTCCTTCACTACATGGCACAGCTTTTACTGACAAGTAATTCATTACTTTATTGGATCAGTAACTAATCTGCCTGACAACATTTGGGGCAGAATCATATCTTGAACTATGTAAACACAGCCAAAGCTCCTTCCAACTTGGTTTTGATTTAACCTTTCCCCTTACCTAGTCTGCCCTCCCCAGCTGCTTGATTTTTTGGAGCACCCACAGCTGCAGCTGAAGTGAGTAGATGAAATCCTGGCTTCCAGCTGCAAAGCTCTTACTGACCTCAGTTTAAAAAAAAGGATTTTACCTAGTGGCAGTCATTCAGCACCTTTGAAAATCAGGGATTTAACAACTGGCCAAAGGTCAGAGCAGAAATCAATGCCAGAAAAAGGACTAGACCTCTGTAGGGTCTAACTCCCAGCACAGCCCTGGAAACAGAAGCTGCTTTCTTCCCAGGTACTATGTCATGGGTTTTTCTGTCATTTCTGAGCCTTTTTTCCTAGTACATGCTGGACTTGGGAAGAAGCGTTACAATATACTGATAAAGTTGCAAACATACATCAGCTCCTTTACCCTGCAGTGCAAGGGAATTTAAACATTCTGGGAAGAAAAACGTCTCCAGGCAGGAGGAAAAATAAAAGTAAGTTTTCAAAAACTGAAGCTGTAAAAGAAAAGTGAAAAACACAAGCTGTTAAGAGTATGAAAGGTTAAGAGGGTAGGAGCACTGATGCCTTGAGATTTTAAGAAGGGTTTTCTTGCCTTAATAGGAATTTACCCCAGCTTTTTTCCTACTTTGAGAACGGGGAGCTTTACCTACAAAAAGAAAGAAGGGAAGAAGCCTGCCTGCTTTGAAGGCTGTTAAATGCACTCACCTACTGGGGGAAGAGAGAAAAGGGAGAACCAGCTATTGAGAGTTGACAGTGCATCAGAAAGTGAGCCGCTGTTTCCTCTGTGAGGCCACTAGGATTTTCTTGATCTAGTTTAACAAGTCCTCTTGCTAATTCAAAGGTTATATCCTTGTCTTTTGGGCAAATATTAGGCTGCAGAAACTGCCCCTTGGGTTTTGGGGGAAAATTGTTAATGCAGCAGCACAGAGAACAGATCTTTGGTTAGCAGGATGAAAAAAGACCAAAAGCTGTAGAGAGAACACCCCTAATCCAGATCCTGTTCATATCAGCATGAACACTGGTTTAGTTCAGATTAACACTGGCTTGAAGCAGAGCAGCTTCAGTCTTGATATTTGTAGTGCTTTCTTCTTTCCCTCCTGAGTACACAAACAAAAATTCAGTTCATACTTCCATTCGTGCACTCAAGCATGCATTTAGAACATGAGGGGCTTTGGATGCTTGCTTTTTTGATGCCTTAAATAAGAAAGGTTTTTTTTCTCAGTTTGAGTACAGAATGTTCGAAACCAGGTTGGAGCATTATAGGTGTTGGGGCATTATAGGTATTGGAGCATTGGTGCTTTATAGGACCTTTGGCACAAACTGACGAATGGCTAGTATGGTGGCTAATGAAGCTCCCTATTACCTTCCAGAGAAAGACGATATAGTAAGAGTATAGCAGGTTGGTATCCAAGGTGCTTCAACACAAGGACTATAGGCAGGATTGCAAGAAGCTTTGGTTGACTACATCATCCATCCTTCATCACTTCAAAATCTATAGTAGTGACGCATGATGATGACTGAACTCCTATAAACTTTATGCTTTGATCACAGCTTCTCTCAGATAAATAATTTGTTCTGCATCTGTGAAGGAATTTGTACTGTCGGGTTCCCTCTATGGTGTGCTTACTCTGGGTGATGCAACATTACCATAGTCATCTGAGGTACATGCAGAATCACAAAAATGTGGCTGTGGTTAGGACTTGAGCTATCAGCATGATACAGTAATGAATTGAACCATCAAAGAGACAGGAAGGTGCCTTTGGCCATTTGCATGACCCTGGAGACTGGTGCTACCTTAGTACAAATAGCAAATAATGAATTCTGTAAGATCTACTTATAAATCTCTAACTACTACAACAGGTTTTTTCTCTCTCGACAAGCTGGATAGGTGCAGGTTATCTGTGCTTTGTGCCTATAGTTAATCATTTAACTATGATTTAACTCACACATGGTGAGAAGGAAATTTTGGCATTTGTTCTGTGGGCTGGCAGGCTGTCAAGTAACTGTAGGATTCACTGAGTCTGGAAGAGGCTCTGGGCTGACCTGCCACAAGTGAATGATGTTGTTTTCCTTAATCAGTCCACCAGAGCTGGTATCTTGAGTGTCCTTCATCTAATTTTCTTGCATGCTGGAATCTGACAAATATAATAATGGTATTTTTCACTCATTTGCAGTAGCGCTTTTCTTTCGATGGTATTGAAATACTCCTCAAATGCCAAACTTCTTTGGGAAAATATTCACGTATCAGTTTTAGTAATATAAAACTATTATTACTGCCTATCTCCCAGGGGTTTTGTGAAGCTTGTTTAATTGAGGTTTGAACTGTCATTATTTGTGAGATGAGATTATCTATCATTCATGAGCTTTCAAATGAATACCAGTTTTTCTGGAAGAAAAAATGCTGGCAAATCCTTAAAGTTTCATGATTTTCAGCACAAATAATTATTCCTCCAAATAGTCATTCTGTATAGTTTGTTATTTGTTACTTGCTATTCATTATCCGCAGATTGTTATTTGTTATATTCCTGTCTAGAAAATTCAGTCACCTAGTCAGGCACCAGAAGTAATAGTATGTGACTTTTATGACCGTTCACCCACCATAAGTAACACATAGAGGAACTTGCACAATCAAAGCAAACAGTGCATGAATAACACATAGACAAAATTTGTTTACATGAGCTATTACCTGAATATTTATGAACTAGAAACACGTTTGTAGAAATTAGGAACAGAGTGCGAAGAGAAAAGCGGGGCCAAATTTGCAGCGATTCAAGTTCTACCCGTAATTTATTACTACGTTGGGGTTACAGATGGGTGAACTCCAACTTTAAGTTCAGATGAGTTGCACGAAGTTGTATAGCACGTTGGTGGGGCCAGAAGGGGAACGGTAACGTGGCAATGCTTCGATCCTGCGTGTCAACGCCTTCACTGCCTCCCGGCCCATGCTGCTGTGTCGTGAGCCCTGCTAGACTGCGTTGTGGAAGTGCAGCCATCACCAGCATGTCATTAGATTCATCCATACTCTGTGCTGGCAGTTTCTTCCAGGTTTCTCATCACAGCATGGGAGATGCTCCTCGGGCACCAAAGGCAAGGAGGAACTGTGGAAGAAACCATTGTGTAGAACTGCAGGCATTTTCCATCTGCCGCAAGCTCAGGAAAGCATTGTGTCTCAAATACCATCTGTGCTTCCACCTAGCAGAGGTCCAGTCTGCTGTAAAATACCCACTATGTAATCCAACATTATTGTAATAATTTCCCAGAGCATTCAAATAGATGAACGTGGAAGTGGAGTTTCCCTCATTGCCAACATATTTTTTTTGCATGGAAACTTTTTTTTTAAACATATACAAAACCACAGCTTTCACACTTACAGATTTCCTATGCATTTTTACATAGCTAGAGGATCACAGGGGATAACGCTGCTCTGCATTATTTCCTAGTAGAAAAGGCATCTTCTTACCCACAGAATCGAGCAGGGACTTAGATTAAAGGCAGACAGGAGCCTGAGAGCATAAGCAATGAATTAAAATACCCTTTTGTCTTTCATCTGGCAATAAAATCCTGCCTAATGTTTAAAAACACAAATGTTGTATATTTAAAAGAAAAGTTTGTGTGTGTTACACAGACCAGCTGCATAAATCCTAGTGGCCTTGGAAAATTAATGTTTTGTTTTAAGTAAAGCTGAAGTTACTCATGTTATTTCACTCTATCAATAGCAAGTACATTAACATTATCTAGTGTCTGCAAGCACACTATTAATTTACCTTGTACAGTCCCAATAGAGGGAGAAGAATTGTTCAAGGCAATGAGGCGTATCCACTTCCACTCCTTGGGGCTCCTTACTTCCAAATAATCAATATTAATGTGGTGAAGGGAGGGCAGAGAGAAAAACGATCCTCTGACTGATTTATCAGCTAAAGCCACATTACAGTCCAATGAGAATCTGAAGACTCTCTACTGGACTGAACAGAGACTAAACGTTTTATCAAGGGTGGAAGCACTGTCACAGTATCCACCTGAATTCAGGATTAATATGACACTTGGCAGCCAGGACAGATATAACTTTCCCTTTCTGAAATGATACAGTCTTGATCATAGAAAAAATCAAATGTGTTCTTAAAGATACCTGTTCACTTCAGTATTAGCTTTTTTCCCATTGGGGAAAATGTTTTTTTACAGAAAAGCATTTTTTTTTCCTCTGATGAGTACTGTTTTTTGCCTACAGGTCAGATGAACAGCGCAACACACAGTTCTTAATGACATCGGAAGTAACTTCGGCAAAGTATGACAAGCAGGAAGGGGAAAACTGAAATATAAGGAGGGGAAATTTTTAAGTAACGTGACCTGAATTTTCCTTTTTAAACCACAGGAAAAGTAATTGCCATGGAATGGCCTTTTGTCCTTTTGACCTTCAGCAAGCAAAAAGTTACTTTTAAAATTGCATTATAATAGCAAATGCTGTAATCTTTACATAGACTGAAGTCAGAGAGGGATGGCAAACACACTGCAGCAATACTAAAACATTTGGTTCTGGCTGTCCACAATAACACATGCTTCTGCTTGAAGATATAGATAACATTCACAAAAAAAGCTCAGCTAGGGAGAAAAAAAGATGACTCAAACATTGTCAGGAAAATCAGTTTATTTTCCCCATATGGCTAACAAGAGTAGAATGCAGTTCTGCGTAGTTAACTCACTACTGTAAGACATGAAACACAGGTGCTTAACTTTTCTCCTTCCTTTACTAATTATTATAGCAAATTAAGCTGTAAGATTAAAGAATGCTGAAAATCATGCCGCTACACATAGACCTATTATATGTTAAAACACTACTTAGTGCTTGTCAGACCTGCAGTTGGAGCTTTATAAAGAAGGCAAAACAGGCAAGTTGTTCATGTCCATTTTGGAAGCCACTGTGCTGCTAGAAGGTTATGACCTCGTTGCCATTACTGAAACTTGGTGGGATGAATCCCACGACTAGATTGCAGCTATCAGTGGCTACAGGTTGTAGGAACAGGCAAGGAAGGAAAGGCAGAGGCGTTGCCCTCTATGTCAAGAAATGGGTAGAATGCAAAGAATTGTCTCTGAGGAACAGTCATGAGCAGGTTGAAAGCTTACAGGTAAGAATCAGGGACCAAGGCAACAAAGGAACCTTGTGGCTGGTGTCTACTACAGGCTGCCTGATGAAGGGAAGACTACTGATGAAGTCTTCTGACTGCAGCTACAGGAGGCATCGAGCTCACAGGCTCTTGTCCTGCTGGGGGACTTCAACTACCCCAACATCTGCAGCACTGCGAGCTGCAGGCAATCCAGGAGACTCCTGGAGTGCACGGAGGAGAACTTCCTGTGCCAGCTAATACACAGCCCTACCAGAGGGGATGCCATACTGGACCTGTTGGTCACCAGTGCATGTGAGCTAATTGGTGACATCAAGATTGCAGGCAGCCTGGGCTGCAGTGATCATGCACGGGTGGAGTTCACAGTCCGGAGGGATATGGGGCAGGCAAAGAGTAAAGTCAGGGCCCTGAATTTCAGGAAAGCAAAATTCCAGCTCTTCAGGGAATTAGTGAACAGAACCCCCTGGGAAACTGCCCTCAGGGACAAGGGAGAATAATAATGGGCTGCAAATTATCTTTCACTACTTTGGAGGAAGATCTAAGAGTTTTTGTAGATAGTTCTCTGAAAATGTCATACAAGTGATAACAAAAACTGTAAAAAGAAAGGTAGGAATTATTAGGCAAGATAGAAAGCTTCATTGTACCTCAGTGTCATGGTTTAGCCCCAGCCGGCAACTAAACACCATGCAGCTGCTTGCTCACCGCCCCCCTCGCAGTGGGACAAGGGAGAGAATTGGGAAAAAACTCATGGGTTGAGATAAAAACAGTTTAATATGACAGCAAGAGAGAAGGAAACAACAATGATAACAACAATAATAATACCAACAAAGGAATGTACAAGAAAAAGTGATGCCCCATATAGCAATTGCTCACCACCTGGTGATCGACAGCTCGTCCCCGAGCAGCAATTTCCATTCCCTGGCCAACTCCAGTTTATGTACTGGGAATGACGTTGTATGGTGGGGAACAACTCTTTGGCCAGCCTGGGTCAGCTGTCCTGGCTGTGTCCCCTCCCAGCTTCCCATGCACCCCCAGCCTTCTCGCTGCCAGGCCAGCACAAGAAGCTGGACTGTCCTTGACTACTTAGCAACAACTCAAAACATCAGCACGTTATGAACATTTTCTCACCTCAAATCCAAAGCACAGCCTCACACTAGCTTCTGTGAAGAAAACCAGCTCTATCTTGGCTGAAACCAGGACACTCAGCATACATCCCTGGTGCAGACACCTCATGAGAGCCTTATGATCAATCGAAACATCTGAATGAAGGCACATAGTGCAACAGGAAGGATGAGTAGAAAGACTAACCAGAAATGTCCACAGAATGGATTAGGGTTCTTCAGTTTGCAAAAGAGCTTTTAAATGAGGAACAGATCTCTGTTTCACATGACACATGTGTTAAGAGGTACCTAATGAAATCAACAGGCAAAAAGCTTCCAAAGAATAGGAGAAGGAACATTTTTGCATCATAACCCCTACAATCAGATCAACTCAATCTCTTTCAAAAAAATAAATTTAGTAATGTCCAAAACAAATAATGTAGACCTGTACTTCTGTGAGTTTTCAAAATACCCTTTCACTAGTTGTCAGTTTTGGACTAGAGTCATTGTATTTTAACATTATCCAGCATAAGCAAGGACTTGAAACTTCCCACTAGGTATTCCAAGGTGTCACAGAAGCACAAAGGATGTTACTGTAACGCAATGTTTCATCTTACAGAAAACAGGAAAAAAAGCAGCTCAAAGGTTCAAACAAATACAAAGCAAGGCAAATATCTATTTTCCCTGCAAATACCTTTGTTTAAGAAAAAAAGTCACTTGTGAAATGGTAGAAGTCTGAGTGGTGCTGTTGACACGCCTGAAGGACAGGATGCAATCCAGAGGGACCTGGAAAAGCTTGAGGAATGGGCCCATGTGAACCTCATGAGATTCAACAAGACCGAGTGCAGGGTCCTGCACCTGGTTTGGGGCAGTCCCCAGTATCAATCCAGGCTGGGGGATGTAGGGATCGAGAGCAGCCCTGCCAAGAAGGTCTTGGGGGTCCTGGTGGATGAAAAGCTGGACATGAGCCGGCAATGTGCACTCGCAGACCAGAAGGTCAAGGGAGGTGGTTCTGCCCCTCTGCTCTAGTGAGACCCCATGTGCAGTGCTGCATCCAGCTCTGGAGCCCTCAGCACAGGAAAGACATGGACCGGGTGGAGACGGCCCAGAGGAGGCCACAGAAATGATCAGAGGGATGGAACAGCTCTGCTGTGAGGACAGGCTGAGAGAGTTGGGGTTTTTCAGCCTGGAGAAGAGAAGGCTCCGGGGAGACCTTCTTGCAGCCTTCCAGTACTTAAAGGGGGCTTCTAAGAAAGATGGAGACAGATGTTTTAGTAGGACCTGTTGCAATAGGACAAAGGGTTTTTAGTTTTAAACTAAAAGAGGGTAGATTTAGACTGAATATAAGGAATAAATTTTTTACAATGAGGGAGGTGAAACCCTGGCACAGGTTGCCCGGAAAGATGGTAGATGCCCCATCCATGGCAACATTCCAGGTCAGGTTGGATGGGGCTGCAAGCACGCTGATCTAGTTGAAGATGTCCCTGCTTATTGCATGAGGGTTGGATGAGATGACCTTTAAGGGTCCCTTCCAACCCAAACTATTCTATGATTCTGTGATTCTATGATTCTATGGGTTCTCCCTTAACTACCCAGCTGACTGCTTAGCCTTGAACCCAGGGAATGTTTCAATGCCCACAAGTGGACACTTTCAGGCTGGAAGTAGAGTACTCAACACCTTGCAGGTGTGGACCATGACACAACTGTGCAATGATGAGGGTGATGATCCAGGCTATGCAGTGGTGACAGTGAGGAGAGATGAGATGCTGTTGACCTTTTCCCTTTGCTCTGGTTTTCTCAGTGTTGAAGGCCCAACCCCTGAGACATCTGCCATTCTTTGGGATGGTTTGTCACAGTGACCCAAGATGGAGTATATCTTAGCTAGATTTAGGTACCTGCAGTGTGGACTTTTACACAAGCTAACCAGAGAAGACCCTCTTTATAAACAGCAGAGAGAAGTGGGCACTTTTGGGATATTACTTATCAACTTTCTTCAGATATGTATGTTGGGTTCAGAGGAACTGTACCCTGGGCTCTCTTCATTGCATGCACTTGTAGTCAAATGCAGTCTGTTAAGGTTTATTCTCTACTTCTTTTCACAACCTGAAGTGAGGACATTGTCCACTGCAAAGTGTGTCTTGTGCTTTTTGTGTGTTGGATAACACAACATGAATCTGCCTGTAAATGTATGGCAGGTTTATGCAGCCAAAATGTGAGGATTTAAAAAAGTGAATCAAGGGGCCGTAACTAAGAGTAATGGGATGATATTAAGTGAGGCAAGCGGTACAGTAAGTGTCAAGAAATGCTCCTGGGCACTGCAGGGTTTTGGACTGTGGAAGATGCCCTCTGGGGATGAACACTACATAATATGCACTTAACTGTATCTAAAAGGCACAACACTGCACTCACTGGTGCCCAGACTAGATGGTATGGCAGGTTTTTGCTGCCCTTTATTCTAGGTACTATGCTCTAAATCATTGTTTAAAACCTATATGACCTAGTTCTTCTCTGGGGCAATTTATCTGAAGTTCTCAAGGGTAAAAATGAACCCTCACAAGTGGAAGAGAGTATTGCAGTACTGCAATACCTATAGGCAGTATTATGAAACAATGGAGATTTTAGTAGAGATAATTCAGTTTAGCTTGAGGTAAGAAATAATTCAATTTCTCCCTAGTTTCATGGAAACTACACCCTGGAAAAACTCCCTAAAGGATATCCAGTTGCAAATGCTATGTTAACAGAAAAAAATATCATTAGCTGAGGGCATATATCAAAGTTATCTCAGTTGAGTCTAAACATAAAGAAAACAAGAGAAACAAAAATCTCAGTGAATATATAATACACACCTATTTAAAATATGTGATTTTAAGATATTTGTTTGAAGAAGTATATCTGCTTACAACAGCTGCTGGAAGAACTTTTTTTACATATTTCTATCACTTCTAATTGTTTCAGTCCTTAGAGGATTGATTAGATTTTCAAATCCTGCTTTCTTGATATGCCTTGCACTTTCACTGAGGAGAAATTTATGGTTTTATCCTCCTTAATTGTCAAAGAATGTTTTAGACACTGATGGATACACTGAATCTAGGTTTTGAGAATTCACATCTTCAGCAGTAACCAAGTGAGTGGAGGAGAAGCGTCAGTGTTCCTCGGAAACAAATAGGAAAAGGCGTAAGAGTTAGGTGAATAGAAGTGACTTACTAAAGAGTTAGAATGATTTCTCCCAAAGTACCAGTATTCTAGTTTTTAACCCTGTTTTCTGGGAAGTTCTGAAGGAGAGATCAGCCAATTCAGAATTGCTCTAACTTTTATTTTCATATTCCTGTTGAAACAGCAATCTACTTGTTACCTTTCCATCCTGAGAGGAAGTTCAAAGCTTCTGAAATCCTTTGAGAAAATACCATGAGGTTTCTGGAGAAATTTTGTATCTTTGGAACATTCAGAGATTCCAGAGATGTTCCTAAAATATGTGTGATACTTGCTGAACTGCACTGACATGAAGATGTGTGAAGGTGACTATAAACACATGTTAACCAGCTCTTCAAAAGTCAATAGCAACAGGATCAAGTCCTAGCTGACTAGAAACAATTTCTCGCTAGTCATTTTGAGTCTTAATTGGACAGTACTAAGAAGAATAATCTTCTCTTATGCTCACATGAACAGTAATTCAAGATGTACTGGAATGGACTTAGCACAAACATGGAAGAGACACATAGTTTGTGCTCGTCCTGCTTGAAGGAAACATCCAAATGCATCTTCTGGTTAACACGATGTGTGTACTGTGGACCTAGTGTTCTGGAAGAACAGCAATACATGTTTGCAGTCTTTTTCATGCCGCGGCCAGCACGGGGACACCTACCAAGAACCACAGCACACTCCCCACCTAAAAATGAAGCGAAGCACTTCC
Source organism: Phaethon lepturus (assembly GCF_000687285.1). Lineage (NCBI taxonomy): Eukaryota > Metazoa > Chordata > Aves > Phaethontiformes > Phaethontidae > Phaethon > Phaethon lepturus. Next base: position 22,587 of record NW_010551051.1, on the reverse strand, counting down.
CTACAGAGCTAGTGCTGTGACTGCATCTCCAGCTCTACACTTTGCTCTTCCACCTTTTGCACTTGCAGATTTTGTCACTGTTTTTTCTCTAAAAGAGCTGACACACTTGGCCTCAGTGCGACGGGGAGAACAGGAGAGATTTCTCCAGCAGCTAGTAGCATTTCTCCAGCAATGCTCCAGTAGCATTTCCCTACTAGAAAGGGAAGATCCCATAAGCTTTCCACTTCCTCCCTGCATTTGCAAAGCCAGAAGAGAAGTTAGAGCAAGTAACTTCCTGCCCTTACTGCAGCAGCTACTCCCTCATTAGCCCAAGCATGCTCCATCCCTCTTTCAGTGCAAACCTGCACTTGTATCCTCCTCTCAGCTTCTTACCTCCTATTCACATTTATTATTGATATCACCTATCAATAATGCTTTCCACTGCTTCGGGAGTTTGGCCTGTCTGCCAGATCCCGACTTTCAAGTGCCCTTTCCTTCATCTCATTATATTTTTAATTATATATATTTTGTTTCTTTTTTTCCCCTCCTCTGTCTCTCCTCTTCCTCACAAAGAGAGGGAGAGAAAGGAGTTGGTTGAGAAGGTGGCAAAGGTAACGACATCAATGCTTTAAGCAGTTGCTCCCTCACTGTCCCTCAGCGTGCTATCCAGCTTACCAACATCTTGTCTCCTGGAAGGGCAGCACATACACTTGCCTGATGCCCTACTCAAGCATGGACTCTTCCTCAGAACCACCACGCAAGAGTGGAAAACTTACTTATTTCCTACAGTTTTGCTGCAAATATCTGTACTTGATCCTTGAAAAGATAGTCCTCTTCATCAGTTTTCCCAGCTTTGTAACTTGTGATCTTCATCACATTTTATCTGTTTGTTTTCCACATCAGCTTATGTATTTTTATTTTATAATGGCTATGGTACCATCCTGTTACTCAGAAGACACAGCATCGTTAGAATAATTATACCTGAGAACAGGATTACAGCATCTACTCAGACACAGCCTGAGTGCCGAACAGACGCAAGATTAGTAAATTATTCTAATATTTGATTTGACAATTTTGTATAATTGAGGAACCTGAACACAGAGTATTTGCCAATGATATAAGAATAATTCAAGCATACATGTTTTGAGGCCATGGAGGAAGTTTCTTTCCCCTTTATCTTTTAACAACTCTGTCCTGACTCCAGTCTGATACAGGATTCTGTCTCTTGCTGCTATTTCCTCTGTCTGCTTGCTCTGTGAGTCTGCTTGGGTAAAGAGACACGTATTGTTTCCAGAAACCAAATCAACCAATTATGTCATTTCCCATTATTAGAGTTATTTAATTGCATATATAACAAGAGAAGAAAAGCAACAGCCAAGCAAGATCCAGCTTTCATGTTGAGTGGAGTGATTCTGATATACTGCTTCTGACCATCTCTGCCTGTTCAGGGACTCAGTGTGACTATCAAACCCTTCAAGCTTTGCCAGCCTGGACCCCACAGAAGGTAAAAGTACTACAAGTCACATGCAATCTCTGGTCCTCCAAGCTCTACAAACCACGTTGTGACTCCATCCACAAATGTGAATTTCAGAGTATTTATAGAAGGGCCACGATGTGATTTTACATGGGGGCAAGAATTAATTATAAGATGCATAAGTCAGAAGCAACAGGTACTTACCATGAAGACATTCTAAATATCTGAACAGAGAAGACAGCAAGTCAAATGCTCTTATGTTGTCCGAAAGTCATGCACACAAAATACAATTAAGCAGACATCCTCCAGTTTGGAGACAGTGCACTTACTCTGCTGACTGCGTATTAGCAATATGTGCATCTTTCCACTGTGCATCAAAGAGCAGTTCTAGCCACAGTCAGAGATGCACAGGATGCTCAGGTACAGTTGAGCTGTCTGTGAGATGTGTCTCGTTGACAGTCCCTTCAGCACAGTTGGTACCTGAATCCGGAAAGGAAACTGGTGAATACTGTAGTGCACACAATTTTATGGCTGTTGTAATGTAAAAGGATGGCTTTGCGTGTTTTCTACATCCTGGCCTACCACTAGAAGAATTTCTGGGACTTAGGCAGGGCAAGATGTCCATTTTGCTGCAGCAGAGCTGCGGCAAAGCTAAACAGGGTAAACAAAGGGGCAGATAATTTACTGTCTGGTCTTAGGTATCACAATTCCATCGTTTCAGGACAGCAAGTAATCCTGATCTCTTACGTGCATGAGTAAGACACGGCATGAGTGTGGCTTGATTTGGTGCCGCTGGGTGTATTATAGAATTTATAGATGTGGAAACAGAAATACAAGGATTTTCGTCTTATCAGATTGATGTCCTCTATGCTCATACCTTTGGAAGTGCTGTGATAATTGAGATAATCCCCATCCCTTAAAGCAGCTTTTTAAGCTATGATTATTTTGGCAGCACAGCTCAAGTTTTATCACACAGAAATGCAGAGGAGGAAAAGGACAAAACATTTCTTCTTTTTGTTCAGCTTTAACCCAAATAAACCCAGACCACTGAAAACAAGAAACATGTCCCTCTACACAGCCCTCCTCTGATTACCGTCCAAGCATTCACACTTCCTAGAAAGTAACTCTAGAATTGTTTTTTCACTTTTATATACTCCGAATATGCTCAAAACCAAAAGGATTTCTAAAATGTTGTCCTGTGCTCTGCAGAGGCAACGGTCTGTAACTGTGAAGACATAAGTCCACAGCATCAGCAGAACTTGGGAACTTTAAAACCAGATCCAAGACTTTAGTAAGTCTTCAGCACAAGAAATTTGTCCCTACCCTTCTCTTAGATAAATCATAACAACTTGTCCATCTTCCTGTATTGAGTCACCTTGCTAAACCAGATGTACATGAGATCTAAGACTTGCTACTTCCTTTGAATTTCCTATTTGCTATTTTAAAAGCTCTCCTGTCTCTGTTTACTGCTTTTGAGATGTATTCTCTGCCCTGATAATGTGTGGGAACTCTGAGGGTCTAACTGAAGGCTGCAAATTTACTTAGGCACACATATGTCAGGTCTTCCTGACTTCAGGAACTCAAACTCTACTCCTGTCATCATTAAAATAAATGTTTATATCGCCTTCAATTCTGCCTACTATGCCATTGAAGCACACAGTGCATTACCAAAGTATCAATGTGGTATACAAATGAGGTCAAAGTCAAGGATTAAAGTGAGAAGTTTAGGCACTATAATACCCAGATATGTTAGAGGAATTACAGCCCTAATGTCAATACCAGTGCACAGTGAGTTCAATATCTAAAACCAGGATTCACAAAAATCAATGATCAAGGAAAGGATGTGTCTTAAATTATACCTTTTTTCTTGTACGTGGTGAACTGTGGCGTACAGAAGTCCTTGAAAAACTGCAAGTCAAACTGCAGGCTGTCCTGCAGCTTGCCCCTTCTTGGAAGGTATTCAACTTTATATGAAATCCTTATCTCTGCTGTGGTGAAGAATGCCTTCTGGTAGCTGGAGTACATAGTTTAGAGTTGCATCTCAGAGCTTGCTCACTAGCTGCTTTCCCAGCCTTCTTGATAAAAAGGTATTATACACAGAAACCATTTCCAGACATATGACGTACAAGGTGATTGGGAACACAGAGTCTGGATAAATCATAGGTAATAAATCAGGGTAAATCGTGCTTGACCAGTCTGATTGCTTTCCACGATGAAATGGCAGTCTCTGTGGACATGGGAAGTGTGGGGGTTAAATAATTTACGTTGACTTTAGGAAAGCTTTTAACACGGTTTCTTTAGTATCCTTGCAGACATAATGAGGATATATGTACTGGATGGGTACACTACATGGTGGATATTAAACTAAGTGAATTGTCAGGCTCAAAGGTAGTGATCAACAGCTCAGACATTACCTGGAAGCAATTATGAATGGTACTCTTTGGTGATTGATACTGGGGCTGGTAAGTTGTCATCTTCAAATGACCCGGGCAATATGAGGACACCCTTGCCAATTTTGCAGGTGACATTATATTGGGGGATTATTTGATGCAATTGACTAGCTCCCTCTGGATTAGATTTGTTTTGGGAGATCCAATTTCCATTTTTGAGCCAAAAATGTAGCCAAAGATAACATAAGAAGTAATGTAGCTAAACAGGGACCCATCAGGCTGGAATAACAGGATGACAGGAAACTCATGAAGCTCAGAAACCACAAATGAAAACCATTCCATATAGGAATAACCCCATACAGCAGTACAGATCCAAGCATGCCTGTCTGGAGACCTGCTCAGCACAGAATGTCCTGGGGGTCCTTCTGGACAACAGGCTGAACTGTATGGTGGGCTGCTTTAGAAAGAGCATAGCCCATAGATCAAGGGAAGTAATTATTCCCTTCTGTTTGGCTGTTGTAGGACCCATTTGGAGAACTCTGTCCAGTTTTGTGTTTGCCAGTACAGGAGAGATATAGAAGAACTGGAGTAAGTCCAGCAGAGGGACACCAAGGTGGTTATGATGCTGGATCTCATGATAAACAAAGGGTGGCTTAGGGAACAAGGTTTCTTTAGTCTGGAGAAGAGAAGGTTAAGGGGACACATAATCGCTGTCTTCAGCTACCTGAAGGGTAGCTATAAGGAAGACTGAACAAGACTTTTCTCAGCGGTGCACAGCAAGGAAAGAGATAATAGTCACAGTTGCCACAAGAGAAATTCCAGTTAGTTAAAAGGAAAAATTATTCACACACACACAAATTCTTCACACAAGTTACCCACAGAGATTGTGAACCTTCCATCCTTGAACACTGTCACAGCTCAGCTGGACAAGGACCTGATCTAACAGACAGCTGGAGCTAACTTCAAAGCCAGTCCTGCTCTAACAGGGGAGGTTGACTAGATGACCTCCAGAGATCCTTTCCAATCTTAGTCTGTTTTTTAAAATATTTTGTGAAGCAGGAATGTAAACCAAGGACTTCACTTTCTTGGCAGGGTTCCACAGGCACCAAATGGTGTCCCAAAGCTTCAGCTCAGTTAAAAGAGGGGGGCAGCAGGCTGAGAGGCCTCTAATGAAATGATGGAGACTCATCAGGTCACACCATGGGGTTCCCCTGGAATAGGCACTGCAGGGAGTTCTTGCTATTCTCTGAAAAACACGAAAGAAGGCACATAAGGGCCAGAAATATTATCTCTTCAGGGTGGATCCTCATCTCCGCTTTCCCCTTGTCTCTGCCCTTAACTTAAAACACTAAATGGGTGAGTGAGAAAGAGTATTGATATTGAAACCTGAGGAGCAGAAAAAGGAGTTCATCGCAAGCCGTCATCCTCAGTGAATGCTCTCACCTTGCAACTGCTGTTAGTGGCCTCCCTTCCATTACTTTGCTCTGCTGATGTGTTTTTTTGAGGCAGTAGCCTGTAGCTCTGCACATCTATGAGCCAGAAAATATCAGCTGGAAGAAACCAAATTTTATAAGGACTCCGGTTTCAGGAATACTGTGTGTGTTCCTAATGCTTCTTAGAGACCATAAGCTGAGAAAATTGTGATTTCTGGATCCCGGACAGGCATAGAGCTTGCTCAGCTCTTTCAAGACTTCAGGTTTTCATGGGAGACTCCAGGCTTCTAACAAACTTTCAGAAATAAAACCTCCTCTGGAGTTTAAGGCCAGGATTGCAAAATCCTTTTTCAGACCTGGAGCAGCTTGTCCATTCTCTTCCTAAAAAAGTATTACTGTATTTATTTACCCAGATAGCTTTGTTTCTCTTTATTATGCTGCAGTGAGAATAAACAGTATATATTTGGTTGGTGAGGTATGATGTGAAATTCTACACTGGGTCACTTGGGCTTAAGATAACCAGCAAGCAAATAACAGAAACCAGAATCACTGTCATATTGTAAGACTGGATCTGTGTGGGCACTTATAAGGAAAAACTTAATTAGTATTTTCACCTTTCTATTCTGTTAGCTTTTTGTTTTATGCGAGCTTTTTCTTCCATTGTCTCTGGCTAGTGGTTGGGTTTTGTTGTTGGTTTCTTTTTTCCCATCACTATATCTTACCATTCCACTACTCTGCCTGCCACATGAATTATTAATACTGTTTTTATGCTAAATATCCCTGCCTCACACATAATTTGACCTTACTTACTGAACGAGTAACTGTTCTAACCCCTCAGGACATACTACTCACTGTCTATGAAACATATTTCTTCCTTGTGTTTGACTTAGCCAAAATTCAAAACACTTTGAACACAATCACATGGATTTTTTTTTTTTTTTAATTATCTCTTTTTCATTAGGGAATAGGAAAGAAAAAAAACCCCAAACACTAACATTTCTGCAGTTGGTTAGTGTTTTATTGGTTGCCAGTGATTGTCCCTATATTTTCATATTGTCATCTGTCCTTGAACACATTGACAGAGTGAAGAAATTAAAACTTGCTTTTTACTACATTTAAAACCTGACTTCATCACCAAGAAATATTCAGTGCAGCCTTCAAATGTGGTTTAAGAAGGAGACGTAGTTTGTATTCACTTCAGGATAATTGGAAAATGTCTCAGTTTATCATATTGGCTCTTTATTCAGCAAAATGTGTCATATCTTTCCCAACCTAGTAAAATTTTAATCCTGTTAGCAAATGATTGCTAACAATATTCCGTACAGAATAAATCGTTAACAAGCAACATAGTATATTTTCCGAGTTAATAATTAGTAATATGGTTATTCTGATGACCACTGAAATATCCTTTTGCTTTCTGAGTCCTGATATACTCTGTCTTCAATAGTATTCTATGGCAAGGAGTTTCATAGTCCAATTAGGAATGCATTTCCTTTTTTGAGTAGTATTATTTCCTCCAATTTCAACTCTCCTGTTTGCTCCCAAACTATTTGTTGTGTCTCCCTTGTCTCCTTGCCAAAATAAACAATTCTAGTCTTTTACAGTTTTCGTTACTTGAGATATTCCTTCCTTATTACACTTATTTCCATCGATATCTGGATCCCCACAGAAATGTTTTTGTGAAACAATGAGCAGTGCTGCAGATAGGATGAGTCCATCACTCCAGGTGAGTTTACAGGCACTAGCCTGTATTTCTTCTTTGTCTTTCAACAATTGAAGAGTGCACGCATAGCTTTCAATAACTTCCATTCACTGCGGTTTCAGAAGAAGAATAGTAGACAGACTACATCTCAATTCTTTCTGTCTGAACATAAGTTTGGAGAACCTTCTCCTTGAAATCTGGCCTGTCATGGAAAGGGGAACTCTGTCAATCTGATTTGTCATCAGATTTTTTTTTTTTTGCTTGATGAACCTCTGCTTAACAGCATGTGATTTCTTATCTCGTTCAATCCCCCTGTAATAGGGTCTCCACCATTTGCAACATGGGGAATATACATCTGTGTATGCTTTTTTGGATGTTGCGTGAGCACTTAAAGATGGGAATCATCGTATCCTCTATATGGCTTACATTTTGCCAATCATATAACATAGTTTATTTATACATAACAAAGTAGTCACATTCTCACAGTCACATCCTTAGGTTAAAATCCAGTCTTAACTGTGAAACTACAGACAACAATAATATTTATACTTACCAAATTACAAATATTGGGTAATTATGATTAGGACTAATTGTTAAAATTTGGTCTCATTTATAACTAGTCAGAATTTCATTTGTGTGCTATTATTTCAAAGAAATTAACTTTCCTTTTTTCTTATTATCCATTTAAAAATCTGCTAGTTAGAATCTAATTGTACCCTTACCAATTTTTAGGTTTTCACTGGTAATCAAAGTTTGTTTAGATTCTGTTATCTGTGTCTGACACTTGCTTTACATTGCTTTCACATGAGTGCTGCATACTGCAGTCTTATCAAAATACATTCATTGCAAGCAATATAATAGACCTTTTTCTAATAGACACCTTCAGTGTGTAAATTACTTCTGAATGCTTTAAAACTTGGCAAATTAAATCTTCTACTTCTGCCTTTGCACAAGACAAATCAGAAGGAAAGAGATAGTACAAGACAAATGATTACCATCACAACTTTTACAGTAGATGCTTAGAAAAAATAAAGTCAATTAATTTAAATGTCAGTGTCAATTTATTGTCAGGTTATGCTCTTAAAAAATTTAGTTTATTTTTTCCTTTTCAAATGTCAGCCTTGAAATAAAATTGCTGTAAAATATTAAATTATGTACCCAAATTTTCATTACAAGATAAAGTTCTGTGCAGGAGTGAACTGACACTGCTTTACCAAATAAACACATATTTGAGAGTATTTCCTTCCTCTGATAGTGGCATTTGATGCATACAGGTGGACACTAAAAGTCTGTCCAGGTTGAAAACCATTTGGGCATAAATATTTGCATGGCTAGGTTGTCAATATGTGTTGGAGACGAGCCAGATGTCTTTAATTTCTTCTTCTTTCTTTCTGTCTTTCTCTAAAGATAAGGAGAAAATACCACGATACAAAACAGTTAGGCTGAAAAACAGCAGTTCCTTTTTAGTCATCTTCATATCTATTAGTTTTTATAAGGAAAAATTTGTTCCTTTCAGCATATTGAAGTGCAATGGGCAAATCCATGCCATCCACAATTCATTGACATTGGTAGAGCTGCATCCACTGACATGAGGGCTGGATTTTAGATATGAGGACTAGATATTACTATTCTCCAGAGTAGTAGCAGTAGTATTATCACTGTTGTTATTATATTGCATTTATATCAAGTATCATTGAAATGTGACTACCAGTTCCCCATGGATGTAGAGTTCCTTCATCATTCGTGATTAATGCATGAGACAGTTTATAATGTTCCTCTTGGCTCTGTTTACCTTAATTACAAGATTTTTTTGGCTTGCTTCTTTCCAAGTTACTAAATTGCTGGTGTTCCTATACATTCATGTCACAATTAATAAACACTGGTGTTACCATTCCTACATTTATTAGAGTTTTCACAGTAAATTAATATACTTTTGTGCTACTAAAATTATTCAATTTAGAGTCCAAATTGTGCTCTGAACTTTGATGAGTTTATCAGGCAGGATTCTGCAGGGGAAGTTGGCAAGGCACAGCCTAGAGCCCTGTGTTTGTTTGACTCTGGCAGGTCACTTCTTCAGCTCTCACCCAACATCTGCCCATCTTGCATAGTCAGCTAGCAAATTCTTTGCCTGTGATGGCCAGTGCCAGCAGTGCAGAGTTGTAGCTGGCAATTACTGGAACACTGAACTGGGGCTTAGAACTGTGCTAAGTCTTTGCTGTAAAAACAGGCAGGTTAGCAATGACAGAAGAAGGAGTTTGTGGGGGAAGGAGGCAATGCTGGATGTTTTCTTTCTTATCAGAAGCCCCGCCCTCAAAGTCTGAATGGACCAGTTAATGGTCAATATCACAGGACGTTTAAAGATTAAGTTTCCTTTTCAAGGGCTGCCCTGAAAGCCGGTATGAACCCAGCAGGTCCCTTCACTCACATGCTTTGGGTTCACATTTCTACCTTAACCTTGGATGGAACATCCTCTCAAAATTAGACAGACATACAGTACCCAGTCAGTCTCTATAAGCCATCTTTGTTTCACCATTTTTGCTCCATGAAGTGTTTGTCACTGCTATTGCTCTTGGTTTTGTCTTTAAATGATGCAGTTTCAATGTATGTATCTGTATTCCAGACAGACAGGAAGACTGAGAATGAGTCAGGAGATTTTAGTGTGTGTACATAAATGCTCTAAAAACCTCAGTACAGTGTCTACACTGCTGAACAATGTATTATTTAAGCCATGATTTGATAGCGATCACTGTCAGCCAAATCCAATATAAACTCATTTTCTGTTCTTTTTTCCTTTGGGTTGTTTTTTTTTTTTCCTTCTCTTTTTAGCACCCCTGCCATAGAAGACATACTAGAAGTGAAATATTAACAGGAATCTTGTGCCCAAAAAGTTCAACTCTAGAGAGTGTGCTGAGTAATCCAATTTTAAGTCCCGCAGTTTCTAATGCGTTATATGATACTAGGTCAATCAGCAACATTCAACCCAGTGGTCTGCTTTGCATTAACAAGGAAATTTAAACTGCCCCTTTAAGCTTAAAAGAAAAATAATTTGCCTGATTTAACTGACAAGTGGCAAGTTTGTCAGTATGCAGTGGACAAAGATGATTATGATTTGTAAATCCCCAGTGAAATATGCTTTTCCTACAAGCTTTAGGGAAGTTGTTGATGTGGTAAAAAGCTCCAGATTTTATCTCACCACAGTTTCTACTTAAGTCTTATTTTAGGTATGCCCAAGTTTATTGTGATTTTGTCATCCAGACAGGATGTTTGCCTTATCACAATGCGCTTAGACCATCCAACAACAAATTGGCTCCTGACAGTACTGGTGTAGGACTGAAGTCTAAATTTTTGTGAAAAATTATGTTATACTAAACTACGATTGACTAATCTACCAAAAATAATACTGATGTTCTGTACCTCATAAACACTTTCCACTCACGTTATGAAAACTGAAAAGGGCATACACCAAATAATTAGAAATTACTGATTCCTAGCTAATACAATTTAAACGTATCATCTTTGGTCATGGTGGATCGGTGACATATTTGGCACTGAAAACTAGAGAATTAAGCTAGCATGGAGGTTTGTCATCTCATTCTTGAAAACCCCATTCTTTCTCCCATATCTTCCTAACTGAAGCACTTGCATCTTTTCTTCAGTTTGGCTGTAGGCCAACTCCATTCTACAAAATAGTGTGGTCTATTATAATGTGTCCTAGAAGTGACAGGGGCCTTCAGGAATAATCAGAACAATTGTACAGGAAAGAATGGCTGTGGAATGTTGCACTTACTGTGTTGTTGTACAGATGTCACCCAGAAGACAATCTGCATATCCTTTTACTACTTAATTGGAAGAATGTTGTACTGGGTTTGGCTGGGAGAGTAGAGAGCTCACTTTGAATCACAGAATCACAGAATCACAGGGTTTGGAAGAGACCTTTAAAGGTCACCTACTCCATCCCCCCTGCAGTAAGCAGGGACATCTTCAACTCGATCAGGGTGCTCAGAGCCCCGTTCAACCTGACCTGGAATGTTTCCAGGGATGGGGCATCTGCCATCTCTTTGG
>NW_010551051.1:10570-11442 GCF_000687285.1 Phaethon lepturus | reverse complement strand
GTCGCAACAGGCCCTGATAAAAAGTCTGTCCCCATCTTTCTTAGAAGCCCCCTTTAAGGACTGGAAGGCTGCAAGAAGGTCTCCTTGGAGCCTTCTCTCCTCCAGACTGAACAATCCCAACTCCCTCAGCCTGTCCTCACAGCAGAGCTGTTCCATCCCTCTGATAATTTTGGTGGCCTCCTCTGGACCTGCTCCAACAGGTCCATGTCTTTCCTGTGCTGAGGGCTCCAGAGCTGGACACAGGACTCCATACTTCCTTCATAGCAGCCCATACGGTGCTGTGCTTTGAATTTGTGGTTAAAACAGTGTGATTACACAGTGCTTGCACAGTGTCAACGTTTTCTTTCTCTCTTCCACCCCCACCCTTCGAAGCAAGTAAGCTGTGGGTGGGAAAGAGGTTGGGAGGGGACATATCCAGGAGAGTTGACCCAAACTGACCAAAGAGTTATTCCATACCATATGGCGTCATGCTCAGAAATAAAACTCAGGGAAAGGAGAAAGAAGTGGGAATTTCAGAGTTAATGGCATTTCTCTTTGCAAGCAGCCGTTTTGCATGCCGAGGCCCTTTTTCTCATGAAACCCCCACGGCTCAGCACTGGGGCCAGTCTTAATATCTTTATTGATGATCTGGATAAGAGGATTGAGTGCTCCCTCAGTAAGTTTGCACATGACTTGCCCGACTTGCCCAACTTGCCCAAGCTGGGCGGGAGTGTTCATCTGCTGGAGGGTAAGAGAGCTCTGCAGAGGGATCAGGCTGGATCGATGGGCTGAGGTCAACTGTATGAGGTTGAAAAAGGCCAAGTGCCAGGTCCTGCACTTTGGCCACAACAACCCCATGCAACGCTACAGGCTTTGGGGGGAGGGGGTTGGGG
>NW_010551051.1:0-10491 GCF_000687285.1 Phaethon lepturus | reverse complement strand
TGGCAGCAAAGGACCTGGGGGTGCTGGTTGACAGCCAGCTGAACATGAGCTGGCAGTGTGCCCAGGTGGCCAAGAAGGCCAACAGCGTCCTGGCCTGTATCAGGAATAGTGTGGCCAGCAGGAGCAGGGCAGGGATCGTGCCCCTGTACTCGGCACTGGTGAGGCCGCACCTTGAATCCTGTGTTCAGTTTTGGGCCCCTCACTACAAGAAGGATGCTGAGGTGCTGGAGTGTGTCCAGAGAAGGGCAACGAAGCTGGTGAGGGGTCTGAAGCACAAGTCTTATGAGGAGCGTCTGAGGGAACTGGGGTTGTTTAGTCTGGAGAAGAGGAGGCTGAGGGGAAACTTTAGCGCTCTCTACCACTACCTGAAAGGAGGTTGTGGTGAGGTGGGTGTTGGTCTCTTCTCCCAACTAACTAGCAATAGGATGAGAGGAAATGGTCGCAAGTTGCACCAGAGAAGGTTTAGATTAGATATTAGGAAAAATTTCTTTACTGAGAGAGTGGTCAAGCATTGGAACAGGCTGCCCAGGGAGGTGGTGGAGTCACCATCATTGGAAGTATTCAAAAAATGTGTGGACTTGGCACTTCATGGTTTAGTGGGCATGGTGGTGTTGGGTTGATGGTTGGACTTGATGATCTTAAAGGTCTTTTCCAACCTTAATGATTCTGATTGTGTGAAATGGCTGATGGGAAGTAGTGAATTTGTTCCTAATTTGCTTTGCTTGCCCACACAGATTTCATTTTTCTTATTAAACTGTCAGTATCTCCATCTACAAGTCCTTTTGCCTTCCTTCAATTCTCCTTTTCCCCCTTCAGAGAGGAGAGTGACAGAAAGGAAGGATCAGTATTTGGTTGCTGCATAGGTTCAGCCCACCACAAATGGTCTTAGAGAATAGAAAACTTACAGCTGTTACTGCTCTAAAGGGAAAAAACATTGGGCAAGAGCAGAGAGAGCAGAGAGCGCAGAGAACCTTGCATGTTCTCTTTTACCTAAGACACCTTACATCATGTTTCCAATATTAATCTTGTTTCCAGACATAGTGGGTGGGGTTGGGACCCAATTTAAGACCCAGTTTAGAGGTCTACTTCTTAATGTCCACTGGGTTCTTACTGTATTTGATGGTGATTGATGGGCCCTGTTCAATCACCTAAACATGGGCATCTATTGCCATCTGAGGGAGTCAAGAAGAGGGGGAGGTCATATTAGTTCACCCTAAAGTAAATTAGCTGATCAGCTGAATTAGGCTCTAGACCGTGCCGATCAGATAAGCCATGCAAATGGATGCCTATAGACAGGTATCTGATGACACCTGAGACACTCAAAGGTACCCAAGACTATCCAAACACCTATGACATAGAACTTCTAGGAGCTACATGACCCTTGGGAGTGGCAGCTGGAGGAAAAGCAGGGTTCACTGTCTTGTGCCACTGAGTGTCTTGTATCATTGAGATGACATTCAAGCAACTGAACAGAGACTTTCGAAACTTGAACGATTACAATAGAATTTTAGACACCAAAAGCAGAGGTAAACATCTATTTGTAGACAGTTATAACTAGGACTCTTAATCTTAAATTGACTCTCAACTGGTAAGGGCAGGATAAAGGTGCGCAGGATGGATAGGTGGTCAGTGCCATTTCATGTGCAATTCTGCTCAATTTCCAGCTGCTGCTTCAGGCAAACACTGTCATCCCACAGGTTGTGTGTAATAGCTGCCAGCCCCATGAAGATGTCTCAGCTACCTGTGGGTGTTGCAAATAACACTTGACACCTCTGAATAGGCAACTGACTCAAGCCTCAAGATTCATTCAAACAGTCTATCAAACAAAAAAGGAAATTCCAACACTCTGATGTGTTATGAAATGCTATGCTTACAATCTGCATAATTGCAAATAATAGAGCTAAATCTGCTGATACTTTCTGTGATTGCCTAAAATGAAATCATCACATAATCGTCAATAACTGAAGGAAAATACCTGTTGTCCAAAACCTGAAAGCTTTAAGTAATGCTAAAAGAGCCTTGGTATAATTTAATGAGAAGGAAAAAAAAGTCCACCAAAAAACCCCTAAACCTACTGTGAACTTCATAAACAAAACAACAAACAAACAAAGGGTATAAGCTATATGTGTGATGAAGTGGTGTTGATTTGATGGTATGAGAAGACAAGTTAGCAGGTCCGTGGCTGAATCCCTGAACTCTTCAACTAAGATGACTTCAGAGTTCAGGTTTTGCTTTCAAGAGCTTGCCTAATTTCATTAGAGTATGTAATGTTGCTTGTATTAGCTGGATTCCACTGAAACTCTTTTTTAACAAAGCTTTCTCCATTGAAATGTTCACTATGACCCACCAGGACTTTCTTCAGTGCAAAAGGATGTTAAGTTCTTTTTTCAGAGCAGGGCACACTGATCAGCTGCACCTCCCCAGATGTGTTTCCTTCTTGCATCGTTGAAAAATTGGTTACATCCTCACATTTGCGTTTACATGAGACACAGGTCTTGTCCTTTTTTTATGTGTTTTGTTCATTATGTAAACCTAATCATTATGCCTTTCCTAAATGTGTAGTCACCACTTTTTTTTTTCCCCTGAAACATCTGTAATGGTTTCTGGAGTTGATGACCCTCAGATGTTTGTTACATCCTCTCAGTTAATACATGGAAATGGTCACGTAAACTCTCCAAATTCATTTCAGTGCAAACTGAAATGGGCTCATGGAAATCAACTTCAGTTGTTCCAGTTTAAGCTATCTCTGCAAAGAAGAAAATAGATCTATTTTACTTTGCTCTAAAGATGGATAGGAACCACACATATTCAGCTGCTATGTCTTGGAGGGCACAGGAATGAAGTGGTGAACAGTGCTAGCAAACTGTTGCAGTTGCTGTAGGAGTCTATGAGTGTGTGACTACATCTGAGACTCTCTGTTAAAAATTCATATATTTCCCTAAAGAACTTGATTTTTTTTTTAACCAATTGTATATAGCAATAGGAAAAGATAAAAATCACAGACTCTGGCAATCTGTTATAGCACGAAATCTTAATAAAAAGTGAAGGTGCAGATCTTTAGAGTGTAAGTTGGTAAATTTCATCAATGTCCATAGAGTGACACTAATTTACATCAGCTGATGATCTGCGTGGTGGAATCTATAATCTTTCACCAGTGGTAGACAAAAACTATGTGCTAAATATAACAAAAAACACAGAACAATTACCTTATATTTAAAGGGAATTTAAAAAGACTGTCACAATTGTAACTGTAATTATTGCCTTGTGTTCTCCTTTGCAAATCCATCTGCTGTTTCTTACCTTATAACCCAATTAGAAATCTTGCTGGGCAGGGCTCATATTTCTACCTGTGAGCACATTTCTAGCCATTTTTCAAGACAAAATAAAATGATGTAGTGATCCATCATTGGAACTCCTAGCTAGTATTAATATCACTGTTATAGGTTGTTCCTAATTAAGAGGGAAGACTAATCATTTCAATAAGCCACAGAAGCCAAAAATAAGAGCACATAAAGAGAAAAGTCTAGTTAAGCTTGGAATCTACTTGTGCTTTCCAAACAATACAAGGAAACAGACAAAAAAATTGAGGCCAGTAGTGACTGAAAATGAGAAGTCTCATTTCTACCTTCCAACTGAGATGTCAGGTCTCAGTCCAAGGTGCTTTAAAAATAGCTGTGATGATAAATGACTAAAGCCTGTGTCTATAAAAGAAAACCTCACTGAAGCCTAAGAAGCTGGTATCAATACATAGCAGATTCTCAGAAAGCTGATTCTTTAGGAAATACTGGGAAAGCTCCCTGTTTAAAAGGCAATTATGGGAAGAATGCATGTTTGTACAAAGGAGCGTGGCCTCAGAAAGATGCATCTAATTGAGCTGAAGACAGGAATAAAGCGTGAGAAGCAAGGTGTTCCTCACATAAGCACATTGAAATGGAGGTTGATAGCACACAGCAATCGTGTTTGTTTATCATTTGTTCTCTTAACCTTGGAAACTCAGTAAAGAATGGAAGGCATGATGTATTAAACCTACAGTTTGCCACTACCCTGCTTGAAAAGACAGCAGCAGATAGCTATTTATTACAAAATTTTCCTATGTTTCCTTTCAGGCAGACAGTTCATTACCATGATGCTAAGTTCCTTTATTTATTCAAATACTGCTTACAATGCAGTCATGGTTAACTTCACTTTGTTGTGGACCATGTGGACACTGAAATAGCTACCTCTGCAAAGAGGTCCAGGTCCCATAACCTGCTCTGTGTTTGACTTCTCAGTTGACACTCCTCAGCTGTCTGAAAAAAACACTCACTCAAGAAAAAGTAATGAATATATTTTCCAAAAAATAATCAGGTTTTCCCATGAAAGATTTTGAGATTTTGATGAAAACTTGAAAATATTTTGACTCTAGCACGTCACTTTGATGCACTCCTGGTTCACAGCTTATAAAGAAGAAAGGGGACCTGAGACACAGAAAGCATGAGTCAATGTGATAGCCAATCAGCTATGTGTCATCCGAAGCTGAAAACCCAATACACTTTGAGTCTGAGCTTCCACCGGAGGTGCTTTCATGAACATTTCATTGAATACTCATTTATTCCTTTCAAACAGCCCCAGAGGAAATTTTTAAAATTTTTTTTTTTTTACTCATGTTGTTTGAATTGTTAGCCAGAGTGGCTAGAGCTGTAAGCACTCATCCACTGCAGGTCAGCTTGTCTTTTGACAGTGGAACTAGTCATTTAGCTGTGAAGTGTATTTTCTGCCACTAATCCTCTAAATCATTAAATTCATTATTTTAAAACAGAACTTAATTTTCACTTTCTTTTGCTGTACCGTATTTGAAGCTATTGATTTAAAACCTCACTATTTTTCATACCTTCCTCTTTTCTAGTTTTGATAGATCCCAAATACCAAGGGGATACCAGCTCAGTTCTGAAAATACTATTGATTAGGGTATAATTCCCTTGACATTTATTTGGCTGTAAATTACCTTAAGAACTTTTTAGTCTCTAATGCTTGTTTCTACCAAAAGGCAAGACTGCCTCTTCACCTGTACTGAGAAAAAAAAAAAAAAGCTGATGTTGCTGTGCAGTAAAGCAGAACATTAAATTTTTTTTAAAAGCAACCTAAAAAATTCCATCAATCTCTGGACTGGGTTTATTATTAAGCTAGCCTTGTGCCAGCACTCTAGTTTCAGACCCGTTCAATGTTTATCAGTACAAATGAGAGAGAGGCAGTATTGAACTGCAGTGGGGACTGCAAACACGCAAAAGAAGATGAAGGCAGAAACTTCTTAAACTGGTTTGGCAATCAAACACACTGTATGTGAACTTTAGCACCTTGAATTTGAAGGGGGTTGTTTTCTCCTCTGTACTCTGCAAAGGTGCAATACTTGCTCTGAACAATGGCAGAATGACGGTGGTGGAGAAAGAGAACCAAGCTGACATCGTATGCTTTTCTTTTTTCAGTCACAGCCTCTCTGTCTCAGAACCAGGAGGCTCTGTGTTATAGATGGATTTTCTGGCCAAAGGGTTGCTCCTGACTCAGGCTCCCAGGGCATATTTGGTGGTGTTTCTTGGAAAGAAAGAGCAAATGGAACAGCAGGCACTTCACCACTGTGGTATGAAGAAGTGGGACTAATGAGTTGGAGAGAGCCAAGCACATTGTAGATATGATCCTGATCTGAAAAATAAAGGCAAAAACCAACATCTACTTCCTAAAAATTGTTTCTTGTGAAGTTTAAGCCATTAAGCATAGGGACTGTCTCTATGCTTTATGCTTGTTTACTACTCGGGATGTTGCAGCATTCATGTTTGATTAGAGCAGCACTTCAGCAGAATAAAAAACAGAATAATGCACCAGCTCTCACTTTTTAAATGCACCCAGATGCAAAGCTTTGGGAAGGAAAAGGTTGGTTTTCCTTACATGGTGCCAAACAGGGAAACCAACAGCTGAGTTCTTGTATGGGTGTACCAACCCACTGAATATCACAACTTAGCACCCAGGTAGCATGCAGGTTTGGCATGTAGAATCATGCCTCTGCCATCAAGATATGAAATGCGAAGAGCTAACTGCATCAAAAGAGATCAGCTTCCCTTACTTGGAGATGTCACTCTTCTCTTGAGAGTGAAGATCACTGACTTAAGATAGACACATAACGATGTATGTGGCTAGAGTCAAATGAAATGAGTCACAGTCCAAGTGCTTAGAACTGTGACAATTTTACTTGCTGAGATCATATAATTTAGAATCCATAAAACACCACAACAGAGCATCTAAGCAAGCCATTTTTTTTCCAGACACTTGCAGAATGATGTTACTTATTAATCTTGTTCCTTCTGTATGGTTTTGTTGGGGACTATCTTTCTAATCTATCAGCATTTATGAAATGCTACAGTTCTAAGTCCCGAGCAACTTAATTTCCTATAGAATATCTAAACTGAAGTGAAGATTGCTCTTTGTATATAAAAGCACATGCAGGCACTATCATGTTATCGGAAAGAGCTCAAAGAAATTAGCAGGACAGAGTTTTGAAAACAAGGTAGAAACATTAGTATATAGCTCACAAACACTTAGGGATTGAAAATAATCTCTGCCTTAATTGCTTGGAAATAAATTTTCAATTAATTAAGAAAAAAAGAAGATGAGCCAGATAAGGATTCTCAATTTATAATCCTAAAAACTGAAATTAAATCTCAGTCATTAAACTCATGTAATGTCTCTTTACCTAATTATGGTTTCCCTAGAATTCCTCTTAAATTTATATCTCACATTATCTGAACTTAATGGCCCTCTTATAATTGGAGAAGATGTAAACTTAGCCTTAGCCCTATGCATTGGACAAATCCTCAGTGAGGAAACTACTACTCCATGTGCAATATGAGTAATAAAGTAAAATTTTGCTGAATAGAGAGGGGAAGACTGTCAACACGTGGAAGACCACTAAAACTACAGATGGATATCCTTTTTTACTTCCTTTCATATAACTGTTATTCATGATGTCTACTAATATCCTAAGAAGAAAAAAAAAAAAGAAAAGAACTTTTGGCTAAAATTATTTTATTATTAAAAGGATATCTGTTTCTCCTTAAAACAAAAGTCTTGTCTTAATATTTTCCTCTAACCTTCCCTGACTAGTTAATGTAAGTAAGTATATTATTACTGAAAATCGACATGGAAGAAACCTCACGTGGGCAGCACGCAGGAGTATGAAGTTCTGAGGTATACAAAGCTTGTGTGCAGAATTGTCAAAGCTTTATCACCTGACCAGCAGAGCTTTTGGATAACCCAAATTCCTGCTTTATAGGAGGAAGCAAACCATCTGTTAAAGGCAGCACATAGCAATGATTTCATCTCCAATCTGCAAAATACACTTGGAACTTCATTTCTTCCCTTGCTCCTCAACGTACCTGGTAAGCATTTCATGGATGTCAGCCCCACTAACATTTAATTTCATCTCAAACCCATTCTTAAAAATTTGTGTCTAACATTCTTCAGGATATATCTGATTAATAATGGACATTCTACAACAAACCTGGGAACTTGTGTTAGGGCTGTAGTAGCTTACTAAAAATTACCCATGTAAATTAGGTAACTTCAGGCCCATGTTAATGCCATGTGTGTATGTGCAGGTGGGTGTTAGGACCCCACGAAAAGGGACAGGAGGCAAGGGATGGAGAGAAAAAACTGCAATATCTAAAAGCAACAAAAAATGTAAATGTGGAATCACAAAGGCTTTTGTTTAGCTGTTGAGAGATTCTAGCAGGATTTGTGCATTCAGCAAGACAGCTGCCTGTAGGATACATGACCCTAGAGAGACAGCTGTTTCGGGTGGGAAGAAAAAAGGCAGCAAGATAACCAGAATGAAAAAATATGCACCACAGAAATTACAGGAAAGTAGAATCCTGGCTAAGATTTTCAAAGGAAAAAGTAAAGCAAGAACCTAGTTCCTGTTTTGTTCTGATGGTAGTTTAGTGTCCCTGTGGTGAGACATGAGGGTCCTTAAGAGAGAGGTGAACTAAGAGATAACAGGTTCCTGCCTTGTAATGACCTCCACAAGACCCAGTCAAAATGTAATCTATATACCTATAGGAACAACCCCAGGAAGACCTCAGTCGAGATGAGGGGGCAGGAATCAATGTCTCCAGGACACTGTACTGACTCATCACTGCTGGTAGAGGTATCAGACTTCAAAACCTATTGCCATTTACTTTGAGTTCAGCTGTTTGGGACATGGTTGAATGGGTCATCTAATCTATTCCAGACAGATCCCATTACAGGTCTCATAACTTACTGTGAGAGTATTCAATGTGTCCTGGTATATCTGACATCAAGCTAGGGCAAGAAATCTAGAAAACCCAAAAGAAAGCACTTTACTACTCCCTTTTCTTCCTGGGAAAGGAATGACAGAAGAGGCACACTGCAAATGTCCATCATGTAAAATACACTGAGGGAATAAACCACAATGCACCGACAAGAAAAGGGGTGATGGTTTTAAATAGATTTAAATAAGACATAAGGGAGAAATTCTTCACTACGAAGGTGGTGAGGCACTGGAAGAGGTTGCCCAGAGAGGTTCTGGATGCCCCATCCCTGGAAGTGTTCAAGGCCAGGTTGGAAGGGGCTCAGAGCAACCTGGTCTAGTGGAAGGTGTCCCTCCCCTCGGCAGGGGGTTTGGAACTAGATGATCTTTAAGGTCCCTTCCAAGCCAAACCATTCTATGATTCCATGATTTTGTTGATAGTGGTAAGGGCATAGAGTCATAGAATAGTTTTGGTTGGAAGGAACCTTTAAAGGTCATCTAGTCCAACACCCATGCAATGAGCAGGGACATCTTCAACTAGAGCAGCGTGCTCAGAGCCCTGTCCAACCTGACCTGGAATGTTGCCAGGGATGGGGCATCTACCACCTCTCTGGCCAACCTGTGCCAGTGCCTCACCACCCTCACTGTTAAAAATTTATTCCTCACATCCAGTCAAAATCTACCCTCTTTTAGTTTAAAACCATTACTCCTTGCCTTATTGCCACAGACTCTACTAAAAAGTCTGTCCCCATCTTTCTTAGAAGCCCCCTTTAAGTACTGGAAGGCTGCAAGAAGGTCTCCCCGGAGCCTTCTCTTCTCCAGGCTGAACAAACCCAACTCTCTCAGCCTTTCTCCATAGGAGAGGTGTTCCACCCCCCTGATCATTTTTGTGGCCCTCTTCTGGACCTGCTCCAACAGGTCCATGTCTTTCCTGTGCTGAGGGCTCCAGAGCTGGACGCAGGACTCCAGGTGGGGTCTCACCAGAGCAGAGCAGAGCAGAGCAGAGGGGCAGAATCACCTCCCTGAACCTGTTGGCCACGCTGCTTTGGATGGAGCCCAGCATATGGTTGGCCTTCTGGGCTGTGAGCACACATTGCTGGCTCATGTCTAGCTTCTTATCCACCAATACTCCCAGGTCCTTCTCAGCAGGGCTGCTCTTGGTCCCTTCGTCCCCTAGCCTGTATTGGTACTGGGGGTTGCCCCATCCCAGGTGCTGGACCCTGCACTTGGGCTTGTTGAACCTCATGAAGTTCACATGGGCCCACTTATCACACTGGTCATATGGAGTTAACAATGAGAATGGTTTGTCCTTTACATAGTTCTGAGTCTAAAGTCATTCCTACTTGTCCATTTCACCTGGGTGCTGACTTGAGCTAAAGAAAGAATTGGTATTAATGGTATACTGCAGGTGAGCAGCATAGCAAAGGAAATGCAGTTACTGTCTCAAATCAACACATGCATTATCTGAGGAAGATGTCAAGCCATTTTAATACATTATTCTGGATCCTGGCTATGCTTCTCAGGTGAGAAGTATTTTATGCTTGACAATAGCTGATGTTGCAAAAGGATTTGGGAGTACTCTAACAAAATCTTTTCCCTGTTGATAGAAGAATTTCATTAGTCAGTATCATTAACATGGTTTATACAATTCCATGCTCTTGCCTACATCTAGACAAAGCTGTGTCTGCATTACTACTTCTACTTTTATTACTTAGAAAGGCTTAAAGCTGGCCTTTCCATGAGTTCTGCATGCGTATTCTCACATGTAGTGCGTTTGACACCGTACTTTTTTCAATGGCAGCCAATAAATCCAGGATAAGTTTCTGCAGTGGATTGTAATACGTTTGATGGAAGACGGGAAATTATGTCCCTCTGACTGAGGCATGGGTTTGGAGTGACATTAGTTGCTCATGATTTTCTCGCACAAATCAGAAAGGAGATAGGTGAGAGTCAAAAATTTGAGATGGAGAACTTTGTAGGATGTCAAGAGCTTCTCAGTAAATCAGTGGATGGTTGTTAAGGAAACACAATGATGGATGGTTTCAGATTGTCTGTAAAACCCTTTGTGATCCATTCAACAGAGCAGGATCCTCCCGTAGTGCACAATTCAGCCCTTTGTGATCCATTCAACAGAGCAGGATCCTACAGTAGTGCACAATTCAGTAAGCTGAAGATACAATTTGGGTTCATTATAG
>NW_010551050.1:0-40039 GCF_000687285.1 Phaethon lepturus | reverse complement strand
TGCCGAGGGACGAGCCAGGCACGCTGGCCGCGGCCGAGCCGCCCCTGTGCCAGCCTGGTGCTGGTGAGCTCCACGACTCGGGCAGCCGCTGCTTTCGAAAAGCAAGGGAGCAAAATCAGAACGATGGAGGTAAATACAGCAAACGCTGAAATCATTGGCACCAGCACAAGGACTCCGATCTGGGTGTGTTTAACGGCGAGATAGCATTTTCTTTGCCAATTAAGGATACAAGGGCATAACAGGAGCAGGACGTACCCCGTCTGAGAACGCGAGTTACCCCTACCTAGGTTTTAAAAGCATCAAGTGTTATAAACTGTGTATGTCTGAGAAAAATGCTCACACGGGTGTGTGCTGATGGGAGTCTGGAAGCCGGAGCTTTCCCCCAGCAGCTGCTGCTGCTGGTACCGCCAGCGCCACGTCTGCCTGCAGCTGGCAAACCAGGGAGGAGGTTTTTGCAAACATTCAGGACACCAGCACCACCAGCAGCTTCCTTTTCAGGCAGGCTGACTCTCTGATCCTGTATCTACCTGCATTCTATACCAACCCACGTCTGAACAGCTGAAGCTGGGTCAAGCTGTGCTTCAAAGCGACGATGAGCACGGGGCGTAGGGGAAAATGGGGAGTGCTTCTTTGGGGTGGGGCTGCAAGAAATGAGATAAAACCATTTCTGCCAGTTATTCTCCCCACTCCCTTTTGCTAAGGAGGCACCAAAGCTTCCTTCTGGCAAAAAAAACTCATCCCAGACCCAAACCTATAGAAGGCAAATTTCCCAGCAGATTTAAGCAAAAAGTGATTAACCAGGTAAAGCAGGCAGGAGCACTCCCAGCCTTGCAGTATCACAGAGGTGGTGCCAGAGAAGTCTCGCAGGCACAGGAGCACCCGAGCAATGCCACCACCTCCCGAGCCACACGGTGGCCCTTGGTCCCTGCAGAAGCATGGGGTGGCTGGAGGCAGCTTCGGGAACTGAAATAGGGAGAGCTGCAGGAGCATGATGGCTGGGCAGGGGTTAAGGGCCTGGAAAAAGAAGGCCTACCTTCATGTAAATGCATCTGCTGTGCACTGAAAGTTGAGTTTTTGTCCCGTTTGTCAGTGCATACAGCTATATGCCCACAACCACAGATGCAGAAAGGAGAAGGCAAAACTGGAGAGTAACATGGGGTAAAAAAACACCCACAAATAAATCCTTTTATATTTCAATTTAACAACATCCAAGATCATAGAATCTTAGAATCTTTGGGCTGGAAGGGACCTTTTAAAGTCATCTAGTCCAACACCCCTGCAGTGAGCAGGGACATCTTCTACTAGATGTAGAGCCCCGTCCAACATGACCTTAAAGTTTGCCAGGGATGGGGCGTCTACCACCTCTCTGGGCAACCTGGGCCAGTGTTTCACCACCATCATGGTGAAACATTTCTTCCTTAGATGTAGTCTAAATCTACCCTCTTTTAGTTTAAAACCATTACCCCCTCGTGCTATCATAACAGGATAAAAAGCTAAAATGTCTGTCCCCATCTTTTTTACAAGCCCCCTTTAAGTACTGGAAGGCTGCAGTAAGGTCTCCCTGGAACCTGCTCTTCTCCAGGCTGAACAACCCCAACTCTCTCAGCCTGTCCTCAGAGGAGAGGGGTTCCAGCCCTCTGATCAGTTTTGTGGCCTCCTCTGGACCCGCTCCAACAGATCCGTGTCTTTTCTGTGCTGAGGGCTCCAGAGCTGGATGCAGGACTCCAGGTGAGGTCTCAGCAGAGTGGAGTAGAGGGGCAGAATCCCCTCCCTTGACCTGCAGGCCATGCTGCTTTGGATGCAGCTCAGGATGTGGTTGGCCTTCTGGGCTGTGAGCGCACATTGCTGGCTCCTGTCCAGCTTTTCATCCATCAGGACCCTCGAGTCCTTCTCATCAGGTCTGCTCTCAATCTCCTCATTTCCCAGCCTGTATTGATACTGGGGGATGATCCTTACTTGTGATTCTAAGGAGCAGAACGCACTGCCCTGCAGATGACAAGTCTTCTGCTCGTCCTGCATGGGTGCTCTGAGACAGCTGCCCCTGGCTTCCCTGCGCATCGAGTGCTGCTGGTAGAGCTGCAGCCCCTGAGACAACATTCTCAAATGGAATGCCCACGACCTCTCCTGGCCCTGTCTCCTGGCCCCCCTACAACCATCCCTGCTCTGATGGGGATGACCAAAACAACTAGATGAGCAACTACCATCCCCATCTCAACTTCTTTTTGCCAGCTCTGGTTGAAGTTTTTAGAGAAGGAGCAGGGGAAAGAAAAGTCAGTGCTTGAAGGAATATGATTTAGCAGTTTAAATGTAGCTCTAACAGCAGCATACCAACTCTAAATATTTGCACCATCAGGTTTTGTGCAGAGTTAACTTGTACACACAGATGTTAGTTTTAGCTCAGTTTCTTTGCATTATTCTTCAATATTATAAACGCAGGATGAAGACTTTAATGTTTACCTCATTGATATTCAAAAGCTACCTGCAAAATCTGATGGACATTGCAAAACTGAAAAGGGGAACATAGAGGCAATTGTATGTATCAGTTCCATTATGGTCACCAAAAACGTACCTGGGGCTGCTGACCCAAGGGCAGCTAAGCCAGCCTGTAACAGCTTGCTGTGCTGGAAAGGGAGACATATACTGCTCTTCTCATTGCTCTCAGGTCCCCTGCCGGGTTTCTGCCATTTTAGGAAGGTCTGGTGAGCCCTCCTGCTGGCATAAGATAGGCAGCAGGAGCTCTCAGTATGGTGTGAAACTGTAGTGAGCTTAAAATGTTTGCTGAAGCACAGGCCAGAGGTTGGGCTTTTTCAAGGAGGTGTTTGCCCAGTTGGACCTGGAGCCTGGCATACCTGTAGAAGTAGATGTTGAAAGGCTCCCGTCACTTACAAGTCAGGAGAAAGCTGTATGGTGCACAGTACAGCTTTACTAAGCAGCCCACATTGTCAGGAATATAAACAATAAAACTACTCAAATTTTAGAAATAAATCTTAGGCATGAGTTAGTAGAGCATTACGTCCAGGTTGTTTGCTGAGGTCATATATGATTTTTGTGTGTATTTTTCCCAAAAGTCACCAAATGCAACGGATACTCACCACAGTGACCTCACGTGAAGACCATAGTGGTCATATTTGAAAATGGCTGTTTGGGCAATACAATAAATCCACATTCTTCACATAAATATTCTTCACACAAACATTCTTTACATAAACATTCCTTATACACTTTTTGGTGTATTTAAAAGTAGAGTCTCAACATATTTACACATTCTTTGAAGACAGCAACTCCTCTCCTTTTCCAAAAGTGCTTCTGAACTCTGCTCAGCCACAGGTGGTGCGGGGAGCACCCACAGCCATCACAAGTCCAGTTTTGGACTCAAAGCTGCCTGTCCCCAGCATTCCTCCCTTCCAGCACACAGCATTTCAGTCCTGAATCACCTAGACAAAGGCCAGGGCTTGACTTCCCTCCACTGTGCTTTGCTTTCTTTGGAAAGTGCCCAGAGCCGCTCATCTTGCAGAAGGATTTGAGTGCAGATCCAGATGCCACCACTGCATGTGCTATGCAGTCGGGGTTGCTTATTTTGGGAAGTTGTAGGGGTCAACACACCATGAGAAACAATGTGAAGCTCCATCTATGAGAAGAAAGATGGTTTTCTGAGGTATTTGCCCTGCCAGGTGAGCACTATGAGCAATGATGATGCCCTGTGTAGCTTTGGAAACTTCCCTAGAGCACGTCCACTAACCAACACCATTCAGATGTTTCCTGCAAGCATCCAAAACACAGGGTATTGCAAGAAAAACCCATCTGAACACAGGAAAGCCTTGCATTAATATACTAAACCCCGTACCCTGAGGGTAAAGAAGGGTAAATGCTACCATTATAGATAGATAGATAGATAGATAGATAGATAGATAGATAGATAGATAGGTAGGTAGGTAGGTAGGTAGGTAGGTAGGTAGGTAGGTAGGTAGGTAGGTAGGTAGATACACACTCCACAAAGAAATGTCCAAAGGAGGTTGCTGTTAGCTCAGACTCCAGGACCCATCCCCAGCTTTTCCCAAATAGCATCAAGAAGATTTACCTTTTTCTCTAACCTTTTTTGCAAAGAGCTTCTTTTGGTCCCAAATGCTTCTCATACAGATCCCATCTGCAAATTTAGAGACTTGCATGATAGTTTTAAGGATTGTTTGGTTTAGAAACAGTTCATGTTACTCTTATTCCTGTTGTGTGGCTGGTTAACGTTTGTGAGTGGCTAATGACAGTTCTGGTCAGCGGAGAGAGTTTTTCAAAAAGGAAAAACAACACTCAATATAGTTGTTTGGTTTACAGACGCTATACTAGGAGCAGTCCTTCCCAAATACTTATCTGACATAAAAAAAAAAAACTATGGAGAGGATTTTCAGAAGTTCTCACTGATTTAGCTGTAAGAGGGTAAAACTTCATGCCGTGTGCGGAAGAGACTCACATAGAGATGCCTGAGCAAATACTAGCTCAGGTTGAAACAAGTCTTTCCCAAGTACAATTCTGCAGAAGGCAGCTACTTCTAGGTTTATTCCTCTGCAGACACATATTTTGCCCGACGTAGGCTTGCACCAGTAAAACTGGCTTTGTCAAGAAGAGATTGTCCGATTTGAAGAGCTCGATCAGCAGTTTAAAGAAGCATCAGTTGTGCGGATTATGAGGAGTAAAGACATGACATATCAGGGTGAGAAAACGGAAGCCACTGAGTAATCCAAACTAGCAGAGATAGTAATGGATAAAAATTTAGCTCCAATTTACACAAAATGGAAAGATCTAACAGGTGGAAGCAGCTTTAGTGATCTTGCGACATGTTCATCAGGACACGGTCAGCCAGTATTTCTAAGTAATCAGGACAGAGTACAAGAGTATTTTTGTCAGAGGAAAAAAATGGAACAACACTGAAGCAGAAAACCACAAATAAGAGGAAACAGGAAAGTTCTCAATTCAAAAATGGAGTAGGCACATAGATGGCAAACCAGAAATCTGGGCAGTTTAGGAATGAATAAAGAGCAACTTCTCTTTGGACATAATTCAGCCTGAACTTTCAGCTAAACTTTCAGGTAAAAGCCACCGTCAAATTACTAGATGGCAGTAGGGATGAAGAGAAAATTCTCATCTAGGACTGCAAATGCTAGGAGGATTTTATCCATTCACATGAGATCATTCAGAGATGAAATAAAGAGCAGGAGATAAAGAAAAGGATGTAGTAGGCTAAATGGGCCAAGTGGTTTTGGAGGAAAGTGTGTACATGCATATGAGGAGAAGCCAGAAAGAAGCATAACGGAAAACATATACAGAGGATTAGGGGAGGGTGAGGCATAAGGCAGAGGCTATAGAATAACCAAAGTTAGTAGTTAATAGAAAAACATAGTGAAAAAGGAAGACTGAAGGAAGTCATTCTCCACATACAGCTATTTTCCATGGAAATTGTCAAAGATGGAGCTTCAGCAGAGGATGCAAAAACAGCGATCTTGCCCAATTCACATCTCAAGCAAGCTGTGAAGCTCACAAGGTACAGGGAAAAGCTGAGTATTTAAACACAGGAGGAGGTATTTACCTTCCCCTCATCTTCCCCCTCTGTCTCCCAACCAAATCCAACCTGGCCAAATACAGCATCAGTGCAGGCTAAATATCATAACAAAGACACGTTCACAACAACAACATCCTTGAGGCACTGCATTAAGCTCACTTAACTTCTAGAGCATCCACAGCACAGCGAGGACACTGTGGCTGCAAGGATGTTCCCTTTGTGATGCCCTGACTCCTCTAGCACAGAAAAGGAACCCCTCGCATCTTTAGTTCCTTTTTCTCATCAGGTAGTAAAAATATCTGAAGGTCTGAGACAAGGCAGTACTTTGTGAGAGAAGAATTTAGCTTATCTGAATGCTACTTAAACAGAGCTGGATGCTGTAACTGTAACTGTAACTGCCCTTTACCATTAATCCTGGAACTGCACAAGGCCATGCTTTTATCTGTGCATCTGCATTAAGGCAGCGTGTGCCACGAGACCCCGCAGACCACCGCCGCACGCCTCCTTTCCTTGCACAGGCGTTAAGAGTTATGCAGAGAGCAGGTAAACGGCCCAATTCAATTCCATTATTTTCATGGGCTGCTAAAGCAAGCTTGAGAAAGCAAGTGCTGTTTTCAGGAAGATTGTCCCCTCCTCCCAAATGCCACACAGTTCATGGCCAAAATGAGACTTCCAGGCTCCACACTCTCCCTCCACAAGGCTTCAGGCAGGCAGGGTTGAATCCAATCTCTCCGAGTACTGCTGCAGATGCAGCTCATCTTGTACAAATATTTAATGAAAAGGCATTAAAGTAGTACAAGTGTGAAGTTAAGTTATTCTCAGAACACATAAAATACCAGCTTAAAAGCACCACTGCATTGCGAGATGCGTCGCTGCCATCACGAGAAAACTAAATATTGAAATAAATAGAGCAGCATGCATTCACGACTGGAGGATCTGTCACAGGCTGATCTATTGCAGCTGAGCAAACTGCAGAATGGAGCATTGTAGAGGCAAAGAAAGAGGTCTGGATTAGATGACCAGGCAGCTCACTCCTGGTATTACGTTCCTAGCTGCAGACAAAGGCCTGTGTTCCCAGTGAAAGCCAGTGCTGTGCAGTGAGCCTCCCTGGCGTACACCATGGATAAAGAAGCCCTGTCATTTATCCCCAGCGGGGTTACAGGTTACACAGCAGCACAGCCAAAGGCTCAGCAGCTAGGTACATGCTGGTGTGACCCGTGAGCTGAAGGGACTGCAGACACTGCAAGAACAGCAGCCACATCTGGATGCGAAATGCTTCTGCAGAGCACACCTCCTGCATACCTCTGGGGTGGAAAAGGGCTTACTCTTACCTCCACTGCCCACCTGTAGCACAGTCTGCAGCTAGTTCTTTCATGGAGGAGCTCTGGCAGATACGAGTTTGTACTCCTAGGAACAGTCCTGTGTCGCTCATGTCCTTCTGCAGTGGCAGCATCTTAGACGTCACCGGTTGCTTTTTCATCCCTTAAATTAACCATATGATTACAAAATGACAGATGTACTTACAAAGACCTAACCAAAAATACTCATACGCTCACCAATGCATTAACAGGATTATTTAAAATAAAAGCATGTTCCTTGGGCTTCAAAAGCAGTGAGAAACAAAAACCCACGTGCCTCCCCGCCCCGTGATGGACTTGAGGTGGCGATGAACCTGCCAAAAAGCACTAACTCACCTTGTTTTAAGAAATCAGGTGTAGTTCTGATAGAAAAGTTACTCAAGTATGTAAAAAGTGTTAGCACAAAGCATTTTTAGGTTTATTTAAATAAAAATTATCATCTATACAAGACTTTTTAAACAAACAAGATTTTCTTAAAAAATGTACAGGGCAAATCATTTCATTATTTCAATTCTTCATACTGTATAAGTCTTTTGTCAAACAAAAGTTACACTGATAATGAATTATTTACAGCTTCAAAATATAGACTCAAACTTCAGACATAAAAATTCTAACATCCATTATATTTCAATGATTAGTAGAAATTAAACATCTGCCAAAATGTACAGAATTCAATAAAAACTACCAGTGTTTTCAATACAAGTTTAAGTAGCCAAAAAAAAGTACATCCTTCCATCTCTTCATGACTGGGTAAAATCTCTTTTCTCTTTGTCTGCAGGAACAAGGGTAGGGTTTTGCTGCTGGCATCCTGTGTGATGTTGCTACTAATAAATAACTTGTTTCATTCAAACTTGCCTCACAAAAGCTACAGTGCACAGAAAGGCATGATTTCATATTTCAGCTTCTTTTGCCTTTTGAATTTAAATGGTCACTGATAAAGAATAAAAGTAGTCAGTTTTCATCTCCCTTTTTTTTCTTCTCTTTAAAAGGGACTCAAACTAACCAATGCACTTCTAAAGAAGTTAAATCCAATTACACGTGAATGATCCAGCAATGAACCACGGACATCAACAGAATTGCAAATATAAACAGCAGACAGACAGACAGAATGACAATAACATCACTTTCTGCTACTAGAAAGTAGCACTTTACATTAAGTGAGTGGTACAACCCAGCCTGTTACTGAAGTACAGCAGGGTACGCTGCAAAACTACATAGGAAGATTGGAATTTAAGGTGAACTTCAGACAAGTCAAGTATACATTTACTCACTGCCCATCCCCTCCTGCCCTCCACTCCTGTAAGGATGTAGCAGGAGGAAAAGCACAGGAGTACCTGTGAGCAAACACGCCGAGGTTACCGTCTAGTGTCTCTCATGTTACGTACCCCACAGGAGCAGTTACACAGCAGGAACCTGGACAACCCAATGTAAAGTGAACTTTGCAAAATATGTACATAGATGTTTGTCAGTTATATTACAACTCTATTTAAAAAAAAAAAAAAAATCCAGTCTGTTTTTTATATATTAGAATGAAACAAAGTTGCATTGCAGTTTGCACTAGGTTTACTGCTTTAAGAATTGCTAATTTTTACGTTCACACTGTTAAAGTGCGGATTAATTTCAAACATCAACACATTAGATTTTACAAGAAGTTTCTAATTTCTTTGTTAAAAAAAAAAAAAATTAAGAGCATATTGTACGCATGAAGCATTTCAGTCTGGGAAAAGGATAATAATTGCTCTTCTCCCTCTCTGAAGCATAGGTATGGTTAATTGTCCTGGTACCATCAGCATAGGACCTATAGCTCCTTCAGGAACCAGAATCTAGGACAACCCTATACACTAGGGTCAACCAGTGAAGGGTGGGAAGGGGAGGAGGTAATAAGTGCAAGTCAACTGATTTCCTACTGAAACTGCTGTTATGATCAGCGTGAAGGTATAAATTACACTTGAAAAATGATACAAAAATAAGAAAAAGAGCATGCTCTCTGTAAAAAATATAGTTTTCTGTTTTTTCAAAAAAAAGGATAACCTTAAACACACCCAAGGGATTTTTTCTTAAGACAAAATGAATGAATCTGATTAAGATTTATGTAACATTAAGCGATTTTAATGCCTATTTGTTAGCCACACTTACTATTCAAGGAAGCTTCTAGAAAGGAAAGCCAAATGGTAATACACAGCAACTACAAAAAGATATTAATTGATTTTAAAGTAGTTTTGATGAGGAAAAATTAAAGATCAAGGATTTTTACTTAGACATAAAACCTGAACGTGTGAAAGTAAAGAAACCATAAACTGTCAAGCTACATCCATATTAAATGGTGGCAAAATGGATTTCCCACCAGCTTCACTTATATTTTAAGTTTTCAGGCCCTGAGTTACACCATACCTAAGAAGGTGTTAGAAATGCACCCCCCTTTCAAATCATGTAAAGACATGCTTAAGTACTACTAAAAAGGGAGAACTCAAAAATAGCCTTTTAGCCATTATGGTGGATTCTCCCCTGTTCTTGTTCACGTTTCCACCCAGGGCAGTGGAAATTTTTAATGGAGATTAACGGAGATTGATTAATTAATTAATGGAGATTAATTAATTTAATGGAGGGTTGTTTTTTTTACCCCATCAGTGTTTCACTTTATATTACCCAACCAAATCACAGTATTCAACAGTATTTCTTCATATCAAGTTCATATTAAGTTCTTCACATCATATCTCTTCATGGCCAGACTGAAATAAGGTTTGTACAGTTTGACTGCCACCTTCTTCATTACTGCTGTATTTGTTGAGAGACTTTAATCAAAAACTGTGCTAAGAGTTAAACACCCTTTGGTGTTTGTCTCTGCTCTCCCTCCTTCATTTTACCCTTTCCCTATAAAGAAAGAAAATTCCCATTTAAAAAAAAAGAGGGGAAAAAAAAAATCCATGAAATTAAGTCCCATTTTTACAGAAGGATTTGCATCTCCATTGTTTTTTGGGGGGACATTCATACAATGTCTGGAGACATCCATACTAGTCAACTCAAAAGACACAGCAAAGGAAAAGACATACTGGAAGGCTTGGCATAACTCCTACTGTGCTTTCATGCAAATGCAAATAAAATTCTAAACCTCTCAGATGGGTGCTATTATATAGAGTATAAAAGCTTTCTAATATTAAAGACAAAGGTCAGTATGTGCTTTGCTGCTAGAAAGTCCTGAGAGAGTTTAGAGGAGGAGCACAGCCTTCCTGTTTTACCTGGCAGTTGGGTTTAATTGTTACTACAATTTAACTTTGCAAGGGGAAAGACAGCAACATATCAATGCCCCTCAAATTATGCTTTGAAAAGGAACTAATGCTTTCAGCTGCTACATTATAGTGTTATTTTATTTCAAGGTAACTCAAGAGAAAAGCCAAATTAAAAAAAAAAAAAAAAAAGGAGAGTCATGTCTCAGTTTAGATTAATTATTCCCACCTCCCCCAACACAAAAAGCCTGCAAGTCTTTAATGCATTAACATACAAACACCTTGTACATACAACATGTACGATAGTTGAGCCCTTCTATGACAAGTATCTACAGAAATACAAATATATGATGCCTAACATTTTAGGAACAACATTTTGGTGCCTTCTTTTATAAAAAGTATCTGCCTGCCTTCCTTCCTCTTACTTTGGTTCATTAGGAAAGGAAGATATAGTTACAAACTTTCTCCTCCAATTCACTGTACAAGCAATTTAAATGTCTACGCAGGAAAAATTGAACCTACCCAAACTGGTAAAATATCCTTCTGCAATGCAAGAATTGGCAAGAAGGAGTTATTTTAAGTGCAGTTATAAATATGGAAATACTAAGATGATAATACTTCAGTTTTAATAAAGAACCCAATTCAAAACTCTGAGCGGAAGAAAGAGACTTCAGGCTGCTGCAGTCATCATTCTCACATCTGGGGGAAAAGTAACAAAGATAAAGGGACAAACATATCCCTAGTGATATCAGTGGAGTTAAAGGGATCAATCTGTTTCACTTCACTATTTAGTCAGTTCTCCAAGTATCTTCCCAGCTTTTAATGTCAGTAAATAAACATTAAAAGTGCTTAATGTGCAAGGCTAATAGTGATGATAGTACTTTCACTGTTTTGTTTCATTTTGTTTTTGTTTTTTTTTTTTACAAAAACCTTAAAAACAAACATGAAGGCATATATAAAATACACTTGATTTATGTAACAGATAGAATATAAACCACCAGACAAGAAAAATTATTGCAAAATAGATGAGGATGTTCATTTTTTTCACTACCAAGTTGTAAAATAAGAAAGTTTCCTTTAGATCTTCTAAGATAAGATACTAGCTCTCACTGCTTGATGATGCAGAGGTTATTTTCACATATTGGTTGAAAATTGTCTCAAAAGCTTCATCTCTGTGTACCATGGCACCAAACACCAAAGGCTGAATGACAGAAAAGAAGATCAATGTCAGTCCAGAAGAGAAAAATCTTCCTCTAGGTATAGTTTTGGACAAATCAATAGGAACAGGAGATGAACTCTACTCAAAGTGCATTAATAAAGACATAAAAATCCTTTTTTATACTAAATCCCTCGATATACGGGAAAGTTTCTAAGACTTTTTCACTTCTCCATCTTCTTAAAACAACCATGGCATAAAATGCATCTGCACAGAGTATTAGCAACAGAGAACACTTCAACTCTCTTTCCTCTCCATCCGCTCAGTGCATGATGTTTTCCTGATTCAGCTCTACCTCCATTAAAGTTTTCTAAAATTCTTTATTAGTGCCTCTTCATTTCGGCTCATAGAGTATTTATTTAGGTAGATGAACATTTTCAACCTCGTAATTAAGACATACTTCTCAATATCAAACAACGAGCAGAAAACCTGGTACAACAGTCGTGTGACTTGGAGAAAAGTTATTGATAGGTGATTAGTTTAAAATAAGGTTTGGTCATACATTAAGAAAAGTTTCAATCACTCAAAGGGTATTTGAGGCTTAGAGAAGCTGAAATCTTCAGCAGCATAAAACTGAAACAGGAAAACTGCCTCTGAGGGTCAGGCCCTTCCACCCCAAAGCCTCCTCACCCATAGATACTCTCAAGCCATCAGCTTTCGTTCCAGACTGCAGAGCAGAGCTGCCCCCATGCTCCCTGATGAAGGATGCTGAGAAAACGGTCAGTGGAAGGTAATGAAATAATGGAGTAGAAAGGATGGAGCACATCGTTCTTAAGTGTTATAGTAAAATACTCCAGATGCAGTAGAACAAGCTAAACGTTTAAATCATGACAATTCTGAAGCCAAATATACTGAATAATAGACAACTGAATTAAAAAATAAAAAAAAAGTCAACACTGGCATAAAGAGGGGGGAAAAAAAAGCTTTTATGCTGGTGCTAGCCAGAGAAGGAAGACAAAAAGGGCATGAAGTCAAACACAGCAATACACATACAGCTAGGTACTTACTTTTTGTGTAGATGGTGTTGATACAGCAATACCCATCCCTGATCCTGGGAGAACAGAGAGCACTTTATACTAAAAAGAAGAAAAAACACAGACGAAAGATATCTTATGTACTGAACAACTGCAAAAGGTGCTGAGAAAGTTACACAGCTTGTCACTAGTGTATCCTCCCTGACACAACTAACAGACCTCTGTTACAAACAAGAAGAGGCCAGACACTGTTCTTTGACCCCGGAGTCAATGGGCACAGCATCGTTCCTACAGCAAGAGCCTGTCTCTCCTCTTCCCCCCACATGCCGTGGCACCCAGCCCGCCCGCTGGAACCAGCCCCAGCCCCAAACTGAGCATGCTGGTACCACTATGGCACATGGGAGCTGGGCCAGCCATGATAGCAGGGATTACACCAGCAGCTGATGGTGGGGGCAGGTAGTACACCCCAGACCTATGTGTATATACGTACGTGAGAGAGTGCCTGTGAGTATCACCTAGAGGTTTCCCTAGAAGTAACATTCACCCACTGTTTAAAGGAGCAGCAAGCAGACCAGAAAAAGCTTCTTTTTCAAAATTAAGTACACAAAAAGGGTATGTATAGGTGTTTTTTGTTTTTTTTAAAGAAAGTCCGCATAATGTTAAGAAGTAATACAATTGGCTGAACTGGGGAATATTCCCAAGGGAGTAGAGACCCTAAGTCTGGTCTGTGTTTAAATAAAACCAGGCACAGTACATTTTTATGCTTGGCTGCATGATCCCTGTCTCCTCTTCACTGAAAAGAACTACACAGATGCAAAAGGACCTTTATGGCACTAAAGACCTACTAAACAACAAGCCAGCATTACTTCAAGTATGATGTTTAAAATCCAACAATATGAATTATTAATTCCAATGGGAATGTTCAAGTTGAGCATAAGTTGTCTGCTTTATAGACACGTGATATAAATAGAAGGAATTCATTTGAAAATCTGGAGGTACGTAAGCAGTAGACACCAGGCTAAGCTATTTCTTTGCACAGCATGATTGAATCTGTGGCATGGCCACAGGCCGTAGTAGAAAGCAGGGGTGTCTGCATTTAAGAGTAGGACAAGTTCAGGAAGGGATAAAAAAAATTGACATTAAATGCTATATAGAGTGATGCAAAGCACCACTAAAGCCACTGGTGACTGCAGGCTGATAAAACTTGACCAGAAGAAGGATCACACTCTACTTGCCGTGCTTCCAACCATCCACTTCTTGCCTCTGTTAGTGATGAGATCCCAACTAGATGAAACTCCAGCCCCATTCAGTCTGCCTATTGTAATGATTTACCTTTCTCCACTGACAATAATTCCTCTTCCTTCTGAGGGACCTACTTTTAAGATGGTGCATCTACTGATATCAACACCCAAACTGAGGTTAGTATGCAAAGAAGAAATCTTCTTAAAGCCTACACAGCTCTAGTCAATGCAGGAGTTAAGAAACAACATAACTTTAATTTAAAAATAACTCAGAAGTATAAAGGTTTAGTAAACTACTTTGGTTTTATGCTCATAGTGAGCTTGCCTGGAGCAAGTCCAAATGGCTAAACAATCATTTCTGGGAAATACTCCTGATTAAAGAATTGCATTTACTTATAAAATTTATCAGTGGCATGCTTTTTCAAAATAACATAAGCAGAAAAGCAAAACATGACTAGCTGAACAGAAAACCAGCTTTGTCCCCTATTTGCAGCACAAAACAGACATACCTTCTGAATATCTGTTATATCCGTTAGCTTTATAACTTTATTTCTTTTAGATGAGCCGGATTTGGAGCTTTCAAAGCACAAGTAACTAAAGACAAGGAAAGAAAATGCTCATTTTAGTAGTAGTAGTAGTATTCTAAAACAAAAATTTCAATATGCCTCCTGTCACTTCTCCAGTTGAAATCTCACAGGTTAAAATCAGCTTCAAAAAAAAAGAAAGAGGCACACAATACAGTTACGGCTTC
The DNA here is from genome assembly GCF_000687285.1 of Phaethon lepturus. Classification (NCBI taxonomy): domain Eukaryota; kingdom Metazoa; phylum Chordata; class Aves; order Phaethontiformes; family Phaethontidae; genus Phaethon; species Phaethon lepturus. The sequence goes on along the minus strand of NW_010551050.1, from coordinate 25,727 downwards.
TAATTTCAAGACAACATTCATAAATTCTAGCAACTGACTAATGTGCTTGAAAGGCCAGAACATACAGCAAGCACACACAAAAAATCTTTTATTTATATTACTGCAATGAACGGTTAAACCTGACAAGGATTTTAAAGACACAGGAAGCACATATATCCTTAAACAGTTGAAATACGAAATCTCGAAAGGCTTATAAAACTTTTACCATCTTAAAAGAAGATTAATGGAAAACATTGTGTTAGTTTCATATTATTGTGATGCAGACAAAAGCTGAGATTTCTAAACACTGGAGAGTGGTCTCCATCACTAGGTGACATTGCATACGGATGAGCTTTACTTCCATTCATTACACTCCAAAGGAATTTCAGTGCAAGACCCAAACAGTAGTGACGATAGTTATTCAGCCCTGGGAGGCTGAGGGGGTCACTAAGGATTAAAATGAATAAAACAAAGTACTAGTTTTGAAACTGAGGCTTGAATTTCTATTTTCTTTTTGTTGCACATTGTTTCAAGGAAGCTATATATTAAATTTGCTTTAAAAAAAGAAACTAAGAGTATTTGCCAAATAACCGTTGATCTCAACTCTCAAAATACACTTCGGTGTTAGGTTTCTTTTTTAGTATATATAGATAGTACGTTATCCACATCAAGAACTGAAGTTACTAACAACTGACTACACAGAGCTACTCTCCATTCCTATGCAAGCCTTTCCAGGGCAAAATCACATTTGTCAAGCGTTAACACACCCCAGATTCAGCGCTCCTTCTCCTGTGGTGTTTTCTTGAGGTTTTAAAACACCATGAAAAGGCATTTTTGTTTCAAAACGTTGCTAAGGATTACTTTCAGATTAAAATTTTTTAATGTCTGTGGCATTTGCCTCCTAAGAAATGTGTGGAGTGCAATGACTCACTTTTCTGTGACATAAAGAACTCCATTCCTGATGTAGTCTGTAGGCATCTTCCTATCTCTGTTAATCAAGCAACAGCGCCAGCCATTTTCACACACTGAAAAAAGTCATAACAAGAAATCTTACTTTAAGAAAGAGACAGGCATTACAACCGTTTCCTTCTAAAACAGCACAAAACACTGAAAATTAAACTTTAGATACCTAAAACTGTAAGTATTTACAAAGAAAAGCCTAAACAAGATGTTTTTAGACATCATAACATCTGTTTTAACACTTCTTCAAAAAAAGTGTTTTGAAAAACACTGTTTTAAAAAAAATCCGAAACAAAAACCACCCACACAATTATCGCCTTTAACTAGACTACTGCATTTGCATTACCACAAAGGCATGCCAGGCTGTGCATTCTTTCAAAGAACTTTAAGGATGTGGAATGAGAGAGACCGTTTCCATTCATCCTAATTTAAAGCAAGTCCTTTAATCAAAAGCTTATACCAATACGTTGCACAAAAAAGGGGAATTCAACTTCAAACTATACATGGCTTTTTAGAAAATACTCTACTAATGTAGCCTTCCTGTTGCATAATACCTGCCAAAGGACGCTCATTTTCCGACAGGTTAAAAACTTCATGGAAATTCCCCCTCTTGGTGGTATGAAAACGACTTGTGTCTTCATCTTTGCTTATTCCAGTTGGGGCACTTGAGCCCACATAACTTCTGGATGCTGCTGTTTGAAGCTGCAGGAAAATAAACACAGTTCCAAAATTTGAAGAGCAACATTTAAGCTGCACTCTTAAAAATAACTTGGCTAAGTATTCTTCCTAAAACAAAAAATCAGTAACTACTTCAATAAATTAACTTTGGACTACTGCACTATACTATTGCTATAGCACAAAGCTCTAATGTGCTATCTGAAGATCACCTTTCAAAGGGCTGCCCTTTGATGGACACCCTTTGCAAGGGTGAAAGCACATGGTGCTAGACGTACCTATCTTAAAACACCATTTTTCTATGATAAAGGGTATATCTGATTAGATACAGCCAAGTCACTGCACACAACTCCAATTATACTAGTAGGACTAATAACAGTTACTATATTATCAATACGTGGTTTGTCTTCAAGAGACAGACCAAGCACAAAATATTATTGCACAAAATAAGTTTAGAAATAAAAAACAGCAAACGAAGAAAAAGCCACACAAAAGTGCATCAGCTCATTAGGAACACATATGCTGAAACTGAAAGGCAGTTTTCCACGCTACGATCCATACCTTTTCATGCCCTGACAGCTAGCAGGAAAAGAAACAAACAACACAAATGTGACAGTGACAAAAGAAAAAAGTGAAGTCTCTTTAACAGCATAATACATAGAATAAAACATAAACTGAGTGAAGCTGCAAGATCTCGCTCACAAACCAAGAGACCACACACAATGAATGCAATTAAAAAAAGAAGAGTTATCAGTGGTTAGAGCACACCAGTTCAATTTATTCAGGTTGTGTTAGAGCCATTGATCTTTTCTTTGCTTTGAAGATGCACTGAATTTTCAGAATGTTGACATGTGAATTAAAATCAGAATGGCTGTCAGCATCCTTAGTGGGGGGGGAAAGGTAGCATGGCGTTCTCAGAAACAAAGTACTCGAGTAAAATCTACTTTTAAACAGAGCTCCTGAACCACTGGAGACTGCCCTAGCAAACAAGCCTTGCTTCCAGAAGGACGGCAGGCAGTTTCTTTTTGAAAGCTTGCTGGCGTTTGCTTTTTCATCTTGGTGGGGCACCACACGATTCCAAAGGTTGACTTCTCTCATCAAAGCAGTGACAGCTCCGTTCTTAGTCCTACTATAGACATGCAGTTAAACAACTGGCAAACTGACAACATGCAAGCTCAGGACTAAGCCCTTCTTCTGTAAACGCCCAATGCTGTTGGAGGCCAACCAGGCTCTGCTGCTTTTTTTTGCATGTAAGTTGGCAGCACTTGCCACTTTGCGGGATTTAGCGCTAACAAAAGAAATCCAAAGCAAATGAAAAAACGCACGCTGCAATCGCTGACTGGAAACCAGACTGACAAAACAGGCATGACAGAGGGTATTTACCATCCAGGTTTTAGGGTAACTGTAATACAACGATGCCTCGGGGGAAAAGAATAAAGAAAGTTGACATGGAAAGAAAATGGTTGATGAGAATTGTACTGTTGCTTCAGTTACTGCCCCTCTACTGTGCCCTTAGCAATGATCAAGAAAGAATAGCTTCTCCAACAATTTCTGTGACAGTAAAGATCCCATGAATTTTTGGAAGGCTTTGTGACAGGTTATTTGGCTCCATATACGCACGTAACGAGGTGAAGCTCCATGGTCCAAAACATACAAAAGGTCAGGGCAAGAAGTCTAATGCTTTTTGCATTGGAGTGAGGATTATTCCTGCTCTCTGCTACACTGCTTCCTACCCACCCCTTATATAAAGAGATTTAAAAAAGGTGTTTAGACTTCAGGACGACATCCCGTCCGGCGGCTGAAGATGTGAGAAAGTTCCACCCTTACTTCTAGTCCTTCCTAAACCAGGCAAATGTTTCCTCTACCCTTAAAAGAAGCAGCTAATTTATCCATAACCACCCAGGATTCAGACAACCTATGGTCAATTACTAGAAGAAAAGCATTGCATCCATTTTTGATAAGCCTTAAATCTAACTGGAAGTGATTGGATTTGTAATGCTGGAAAAGTCCTGACTGTCTAAAAACATCACCAACAACCTGGAGGTAGGAATACCCAGAGGTATTCCTTTTTGTTTAACCTATCATCAGCTTTTGACATACAACCTTTACGCATCAGATACTGTTGTCAGGGTTGTTCTCTAAGGACATGGGGTCAGTATGGTGGTATAGACAATGAATATTGCCTCATGCCTAGGTTACAGTGCGTCGTATGCTGTTGAGTGATAAGAAGCTAAAGCAAATGCATATATGCTGGCACTACATGCTTTTGGGCTCTGCTTTTTCTATGAAGAAAAAACAAACAAACAAAACCCCATTTTGTTTCTACCTTTTTGTACAAAAATCTATTTTTTTAATAGTACAAGGTTCCCAGAAATCTCTCAAGGTGTAAGAAAGTTTGTCTAAAATTATTGAGACCAAGTTAATATTTTCAAAGACATTTTGAAACAGATAATGCAGTTCTGCAAATCCTTTCCAGGGAAACAAGCCAAGCCCATCAGGTCAGGCACAGTAGTACTAAAACCCTGGTCTACTTGTCAAAACTTAAGCCATAAGGAAAAGTCAGAAGGGATAATTACTCTCTAAATTTATGGATTCAAGTTCAGCAGTTCAGAGCTTTTCCACCTCTAAGGCAGATTAGAGACCCAGAAAGAAGCTGCCACAACCACCACAGTATATGAATGATAACATGTAAGCCCAAGAGGCACAGAAACTTGTAAGCCCATCTTCTGCAAGCAAGAGAAATACATATTATGGATGGCTCCATCTAAGCGCTCATTCACCCCTCTCATCCCTTGGAAAACAGGAGCAAAACACTCATTTTCTGTCAGAGACTGTCTTTTTCTTCTACTTCCTTCTGAAATACTCAGATTATGCTGCAGTTAACATTTTACCGCTAACTGCTCCATCTCCCCCAGAACCCTGTATTTCTTCTTCTTCACTGGTTAACAACCCTGTGTTTATCCCTTTTGCTCTCCAGTTCTGTACCCAGGCTGAATTACTGCTAAGTGCTGTACGTTTTAGTCAGGGAGCTTATGACAGTGCTCAGATACTCCATGAATGTAATTAGATACTGTGGTAAGAGGCATTAAGCAAATGCTAAAATGGGATTACACTTAAGTTTTATGACAACTTTTTTTTTATTAAACTAATAAACAATGACAAATTCAGGGATATGGAAAAGCATGACTTGCTTCTCGGTTATCATGTCAGGCCCCAAAACAATTTGCAAAGATGCACAAAACGCAACACTTAAAGATTTAACTATGAGATTTTAACAAAAGAAAAATTTACTGTTGGGAGGGCCAACATGGTGAAAAGCCATTTGTCACCACTACACTAAAGGGTCATCTAATACAAATAGCCATAAGACATAAGGGCTAAATCTGTAAACTACTTTATTACCTCTGTTAATGCTTATTCCATTAGTAAGCTGCATATTATACTCAAGCCTTTTTTTTTTTAACTAGCTGTTCTTCAATCTACACAAGCAGCTGAAATTCCACTGAAAAAGAATGTCTGAGAACAGAGAAAGGGAATACAAAAAGACTAAATTTTGACAATAAAATCACACAGAACGTATGTTACAGAAATTGATACGGACGTTGTTATTTTTGTGCATTTAGCGTCATACAATTTCCGAGAGAGAGAGAGAGAGAGATGAGAGATATATGTTTATATGCACATTATGATAATAGATTCCTTTCATACAAGAAACAGAATCCGTATATAAACTCTGTGGATCTTGAAAACAATAATAAAAAAGAACTAACATTGATGGTTAGGATTAATTAATCTTCCCTTTAATGTGCTCTAGTCACTGGGGAAAAGGGGAAGGGAGAAAGGGATCCGATTTTCAGTTGTTGGGAACAGAGGGGCAAAAAGATTTATTAGCCTTACCCGTCTCGACACTGTAGCATTAGACCTTTCTTTGAGCTGAGGATCTGTCGGGAGACTTGTCCAGATGATATAAGGTGTATCATACTTAGCTCTTAGTCTGGGGCATCGTTTGAAGATAAAATCAATAAGGAAAAATTTGATTCCAGCATAGAGTCCTGAAAAAAGGTCACTTTAGTATACATGTTGAAGGGGCATTAACAACATCACTGTTTTGATCATGTTTTAACAAGTTCATGAAGGAAACCAAATTCTGTAAGTATCTTCAGTCACAGTGCTAAACTATTCTCTTGGTTTTAATATTTTTATTCTTCTTCCAAAGGCAGGAAATTATTTTTCTTTTCCTACCCTGCCCAGATTCCTTCCTCCCCATCCCCAGTTCTTCTAAACCACTTATGTAGCTTAATATTCAGAACAACATTAAAATAATTCAAACATACATTCCTTATTACCAGAAGCCTTCTGAAAACATGATATTCTTCCAAAACAGAAAACATGCCAGAGCATTAAACTCCACAGCATCTTGCATGAATTTAAATGGCAACAGAGGGCTCTCATGTACTACATTAAACTCTATCTTCCAGCCCAGTATGCGCTCTTATCTTACACTAGCTATTTCCTTGCATTCTGCCAGATTAAAAAGGGCCTGAAATACTCTCTCAAAACTTTACCAAATGCAATTCAGATCTCTTTCTAAGAGTGAGAGTAAAAAAATAATTCCCCACACATCTAATTCAATTGCCACCTCAAGCAAACCTGCGTTTATGTTCAAGCTAACACAGTTTGAAGTTCAGTGCCACTGAAAGTAATACTCGTTTGATCATATCGTTACTTTAATGAAAAAAAAAAAGAGAATTTCTTGGGTCACAGGATGTGGCTTCATATCTTAGCGAAAAGACAGTCTCATGCTGTAGCAAGAACCCTCTTTTCCCAATTCCCAGTTGAGAGTTTAAGTATCTGCAACTTCACCCACAGTAATCTGTTCATTTCGTCCAGCCTATCCTCCAAGTTTTACAAGTAGTTCCATTAACCTTTTCATTTTTTTCCAACCCTGTCATCTTTGTGCCTTCTATGTGTCCCCACGTATTTCATTTGCAAGGATTTATGAGCAGAAAAAATGCAAAATATAGGACTTCCCGGCAGCCTTATAGCTGACAGTCTGAAGACCTCTAGCTATCAGCTCATCATCATCAACTTTTCCTCTTCAAGGAGCTAATGCATTATCCAGTCTTTTTCTATTATGTTATGTATTCAAGGACGGTTTTCAAAATGCACATGACAAACGATGCCACGCACAATGAAAATACTTTAAAACACTTGCATTATTTATTAATGCAGGGCTTGCTTTCTTAAACTCTAAAATTCTCCCTCTAAAGATCACACTAAGTTTTAACTTATGAAGTCTAGACTGTAACAGGTCAATTATTTATTGCATTTACCCATTGCAAGCCCAATAATCCTGTAGGGCAAAAAGCAGGATGCAATAAAAGCTGCCCATAGAGTAATGTAGAGCTTCTGTGTTATTTCTGGCTGGACCCACATGAACAAGCTGAAAACAAAAAAGAAACAAAATTTTATTACTAGCATTCCAGACATTGGTCAAGTCTTGTTTTAAGAGGATAAAAAGACTCATGTCAGATAACTTACTTTTTAATTTTTTCCAGTATGTCTGCCATCTTGCCAAAAAGGTTCTGCATAAGAAGCAAAAGAATTAAAACCAAGTCCTGCATTATTATTTTTTTTGTCCACATAATAGAAACCAACAGAGTCATCTTACCCTGTTGGTAATAAGCAATTCCCAGACATGATTTTTTTTAACTCATTTTTAGCTGTTTATGTACTTCACAACTGAGTATATACAAAACAGAACAGTAATACTCGATGACTTCCATCTCATTTAACACCTTGCTCCATAACTCATGATTGATTGTTAGAAGTGAAGAAGCTATTTGATGCCACTGTCATTCCTGGAAAGTGTTTATATCACTGCAAAAACTTTAAATTAAGCTGTCAATTGAAAAGTTAAGAGTTTCTGTCAGTAGGTAACAAAATTGGAAGTTTCTTCACACATTTTGAGCACTGAAATTTCAGGAAATGGTTACTGAGTTCAGCAGGTGTTGGACTGTCAGCTTCTTTGGAAAAACACCACTATCAGGTTTATAGAATTATAAAAACACCCTTGGAGTGACTAGATGTCATGTAATTCCAGCAACTGTTGATGCAAACTGACCCCTGCTCATGACTAAGAGGGTTTTTCATCCATCTTCTCTGACCAATCCCTATTGTCACAGCACCTGTAAATTTCATCTTCCCAATAAATTTCTGAAGGTGTTCGTATAAACATATGCACCACCACCAGAAGGAAGATGAGTGTACACAGCTGGCAAGAGAAAGGTAAGCGACTTTAGCATCGGCACGTTGTTAGACACAGCACAAGGTGGCAATTCAACTGGATGGTGGAGTCACTCAGCTGCTAGGGTAGCTCATCAAACTGATGGAGCTGGGAGAAAACCTTCCTTCACCCTCTCCCACACAAGCAGCAGATTTCAGGGCAGGGGTAGGGGTAGTGTTTAAAGCAGGCTGTTTCTGTACAAACTAAATAATACAACTAAACAGACAGTAGCCTCAGCTAAATCCTGAAGGAATAGGGTCTCCTACACCAGTTTTGCAACTAGCAGATTTGGTGTATGGATCCACACTCCAGCACACCAATAAGATTCGCCACCTGATCTACATTATCAGAAGCTCAAGTGGGGAAAAACTGTCAGAAACCGCTTCTGTTCCCCTCCAGACCTCGCTCAGAGCTGTGGCTGGAGAACCTCAACCAGTTCTCTGAAGCATTGTGTCATTTCAGAAGCTCCAGGAATCTTACTGAGATCTGTATTGCTCGTAGGTAAAGATTCCTATGCAAGAAAAATACTGCTTGTTTGAGTGGTTTTTTTCATATGCTGCATAAGAACGTCCTTTGACCACGCAGGCTATAAACCTCCTTGTTTATAAGGAAGCAGCCAGAGAGGTCTGAGAGCAGCACAGTACCTGCGCCTTCTGAGCCACATCTAGAACAAGCTGAAACTTTTCAGACACGGTCAGGTCTTCTTTTGGTGGCTCCTGGGGCAAGAAAAAGACAAACCATTACTTTTTAGCTCAGCTGAAATTGGTATTTTACAAAACTCCTCATGACAAGGTGATCGCTCAACATTCTTGGCAATAGACCTCTCACGTTAAACAGTCTCTAAATTTTCCAAGTTCCTCCCTTGTTTCACATCTACTGTTGATGTCTTTCACTGATGGTTATCTTTACCTCTTGATGCTTTTCCTCCATGGTATATGCAAACATACCAATATGAGGCTGTGAAAGACACAGCAAGTCTTTGGAGCAGCACAGTTACAATGACTTTCAGTCTGTGAACACATGCTTAAACTGACCTATTTCTGGTCTAGCCCAGAAATGTCATTTTTGTTAGAAGTTTTACATCTAAAACTTTTTAATTTATTTATTTAAATAGATTATTGTCCTTTTAAGAGTAACAGAAGTATTCTGGAAGCAAGGCACCACTAACTCTTAATGGAATATTTGAAATTCAAAGAGCTCCATCTTACATTAACACTTAAAATCCTTCCTGCTTGAAGCAGGGTATGCAAACATTAAGTTCAAAATGTTACAAAGAAAACAGAATGCAAGGCTTCTTGAAGATCCCACAGGATCTAACTTGTCCCAAGCTGGCATATTTACATTGATTCCAGAAATGTGATTTAAGTTTGGAATATTTTAGGGTGAAACACCAAAACCTAAGAGTGCTGTTAGTGAAGATTTCTAAATTGCAAGAAAAAGAAAAAAGTTGTAGTGTCTTTATTTGCACCTTACTCTTCCTTCCTTTCACAACTACCCACATAAACATAGAGGAAGGTTTTAAAGGTGCAACTTTTAACACAGGCATAAGGTCAAACCAATCGAAGACCTACCACGGGTTCAGAAACTTCAGGCACAATGCTCCACTGTATTCTCCAACCCCTATGGAAGTTATGGAAATAGTTAAAGAGAGCAAGTACTTCTTCTCCACCTGCCAACACGGATTGTTTGTAAGAGGTTAAAAAGCAATTTTCTGCAATAAGCACTATAGCTTCAAAGATCAGTAAAATAACCCCCAAATTAATGAAGAACCCACAGCATAAGAAAAGCACAACTGACCAACCATAGACAGTTTTAAATGTATATAAATTTAAAAAAAAAATACTAGCTAGGTAGATACTACACAGAATCACTTCTTGTGGGTTTTACAAAAGTGAACTGTGTGCGCAGAGTAAATATTTTTTTCTTGTTTTTTCATGTGAACAAAATTATGTCAACTTATTCAGAACCCTATTTGCTAACAGCAATTTTCAAACAATAGAGTCTCAGACAGTAAGTATCAGTTAAGAAGTCTGAAAATTATTTTAAAATACACACATTAATGTTCTCTCCACCATTTTAAGGGGGAAAACACCATCAGCCCAAAACATAATTTCAAAGAGATTCTCTCAGTACATAAAATGTAGATTTTAAAAAAAGTCTTAATTTTTAATAGAGACTTGATTTAAAAATGGAAGATGCTTTGGATAAAGTATGTCAAGAGCTACTGATAAAGGAAAAACTGCAATTTTAGGCCTAGGTGAAAATTCTCTCCAGGGGAAAGCAGCAGGCTTCAATATTTAAGGTGACATTCTGCAACTACTCTGAATGCTGCAGAATTTTACTTTAGAATTTTAACATGCTGAGGGATTTGTCTGAGAACCTGCAGCATCATTTATGATGACCTAAGTCACGGCATACAAAGATAATTCCTCAGAATAGTCAAAAATTATAGAAATTGAGCAATGAAATTAAGGATATTAGAGTCTGAATTTCACTTTGTTAGACTTAACTCACAATGTTAGAAAAAATAACAGTTTACAACTCAATGCAAGAATAATAAAACACCTTTCAAGCAAAGCGTTACAACAGAATAATATAGTATTTAAGTAAATACCTGGCTATGAGGTAATTTAGGGACAACCTCAAAATTGCTAAAAATAAGAACATAGGAATGGCCCAGCCATGCCATACAGCATTCATGTATATCTGCAGATTAAGAAGAACAAAAAAGAAAAGGAAAAAAAAGAAAAAAGAGATGTGGATTATAAATTGGGGTACAGTGAGTTGCATGAAGTGTAATTTCCCACTGTATTATTGGGTTCAGAATCATGCAATTCAGATCACAAAAATTAATGTTTTAGCCACACCATGACTGACAACACATCCAGGAATGTAAAGTCAAAACTAAGATTGAATCAAATCTCCGGAGATGACACTTAACTAGTTCTCACCTGCTTGAGAGGGAGTATTGAGTATTTCCAACACTGCAATTACATGAAGGGGTAGGAACAAGAAAAAGTAAACCCTGAAGTCTGTGAATCTGCTACGCGACCATGATGTGGTCTAACCTCACCCAGGGCAGTTGAAGCAATGGTGTAGTAGAAAAGTTGTAACAATTAGCCCCATACAGGGCAACAGGATAAACTCTCGCTCTATTATTTCAGGTCAATTAAATCCCATGTTTTTACCAAGCTTAAAAAGATTGCAGGAAAACAGGTTTTATTTTACCTAACAAGTACAAACATGAAGTGCTTCAAAAGGTATCCTGTCCCTTTCCCAGCTTCTGAAAATACAGAGACTACAACCTCCCTGCCGAGAGACGTTAGGCTTTTTACTGATAACCCCAAAATGAAGCATCGCTCTGGCTCCAAGGTCCCAGAGCTTTCTGAACAGCTGAAGTTCCTTCTTTCAGCTTTTATCTGAAGAATGGGTTTGTCAGGAGGGGTGAGAGAAAAATCAGTGGATTAGGAGAACGGACAGACAGAAGACACCAGGCAGGGAAAGTCTCCTCCTCAATATTCCTTCAGCTGTGCCGTGCAAAGTAGCATCAAATTGGGCTCTATAACTTACAGGGAGGGACCGTTTAATGAAAAGGTATGTGACATTTTCACCAAACAGGTTCATTCAGCTACAACTACCGATAATAACTTCCTTCGATATCAAAATATTTTATATACACCGTGACCAAAACAATTTAGATAATTAACAATTAGCAGGAAAACAAATCAAAACTCCACTAAATAGTTATGTCACTTTGTGGCATGCAAACCTCCTTACATAGCATGGGAATGCTTGAATTTAGCTCACATACTCCATGTTTCCACATTAAATGATGCAAATGATGACAAATCAAGGCATTTTGTCTCTCATCAGTAAGTATGATCCTAACGAATGACAAAGTGCACTGATGGTGAGTGATAGCTTCTTATCAAACATAGCTGCTATCAGCATTTCAGCCCTAGACAAGAAGAGGTTTTGCAGAGGCTGAAGTAACCATCAAATTACAGGACTGGAAGACAGAAAACAAGAGGTGAGACAACAATGCCCAGATTGTTGTAAGTTACTTTATCAGTTACAAAACCATGCTACAATAAACCCAGAATATACAATTTAAGTGGCTGTGAGATGTAACTGAAGTGACAACTACTGGTATTTTGTGATAAACTTTTTGATTTGACTTAAACTGTAGCACAACCCCTACTCAGATATGGCAGGTTCAATGAATTTCAGTAAATAATAAATTTTAAAAGTTCTTAATACTCCTAGAGGAATAGGATAACTTACAATAAAGGCAATAGCAGAAGTGTAGATAGAATACCAGTCTGATAAGGCAGAAAGATTCTTCACAAAATTAGTAACAGGTTTGGCACCTCTCTCTAAATAGAAGTGGAGAAAAAACACAACTGTTAGAATTAGCTGGCAGTGGTTAAATAACTTGTAACTGACAAACAATCAAATTAGAAAATTAACAGGAACATTCAAGACATGTAATGATAAAAAGGCTTATCCAAATTAAGAAAAATGAAACCCATCAATGTAACTGAACAATTAGTTAAGGAATGTTTTTTCAAAAACAAGTGTTATTCAAGACAAAGGTTGTGTCTAAACTAAGTGAATGGGAAAAAAAATTTAAAACTCCACAATATCCTTTACATGGGTACCCTGGATGCTGACAGCAGTCTGTTCTGAGCCCTGTTCATACTACCCTGAAGACCTCCGCACAGGTCAGTTCATCCCACTGTAAAACAAGGTAAATCAACCTGACTGGACTCCAAGCCACTAAGGAACAACTTGCTGCTGCTTGACCATAACCAAGCTAGCTTAAAACCAGGATAGATCTTTCTTGGCTATGTTTCTGCAGTTTCTGTCCACTGATAGCACTTTGCTGCTTACTCTTCCTAAGTCAAGAGACAGAGGACCTTAACACCTGAAGACGTTTTTCTCCTCTGCAGACCTTTGCTCTTGCTGTCACTGCATGGGAGACTAACCTGTGCCAGGAGAGGCGTCACTCCCACACGCAGGTGTCCACAGCTAGCCAGAGGCAGCAAGAGGAGCTCTGCCTCAGCTCCTTAAAAAACACTCGTCCTTTACCCTTCCTATTCCTCTGAGCTCTTTTACCACTTGGGCAAACTAGCTAGGGGACACAAGAAAGCAGGAGAGGGCTGCTGGAAGAAGACTTTTGCTTTCTCTGCTGGAACACACCGGTTTTGCCTTCCCTGCCGAGAAGACTGAAGACTCTGCTTGCACAGGGGGCCCCAGGAGTACCCACCCTTGTCTGCAGTGCAGCTCACAACTTTGAAAGCTTTCCTCAAGACAGCCTGTGAGTTGCTGTCATAGTTTGTTTAGCTTGAAATTCAGCTATTCTTCATACATTTCTTACGGGAAGTAATTAAACAACCAGGACTAGATTTCCTTGAGCATCAGTGGCACAACCAAAGCAGCAGATGAAGTAAGTGGAAGGGCACACTCAAGTGCTGCTCCACCATCCTACACCAAACCTGCAGGGAAGTTCAACACCTGGAAACTGCTGGCGACAACAGGGGTCTTAAGAGCAACCAAGGGTCTCAGGAGCTCCAGGTGATCGTCAGGCACCCCTGGACAACAGGGATCTAGGTTTTGTGGCTCACCTAGTGGAAGTTAAGAACCACTCAAAGCTTAAGTTTAATACTGCCTTTTTAAAAGCTATTCTGAAGGCAATGAACATCCACCATGGAGAACAGGTCACAAGTATTCTTCCAAATGAAAACAGAATGAATACCAGTATTAGAATAAGGAGAACAAAGCTGACCTTACGTGGAGATTATAGACCCTTATTTCAACTTCGCCTCTCGCCCTACAATAATTTAACAATTTGGAGCACAAATCAGCCTTTTTTTTTTTCAGGCTAGCACAGAACTTTTGGAGGGCTTAACTACTTTGTTTAACTTGCCATCTTGCATCCTCCACCTTCCAAAATAATTTATCAGCTATCCAAGAGAAAGAAATGCAAGACACACTCAGGGTATGCATCATCCAACCCCTCCTTCTTCAAAAGCATAAGCTGATAGACTAGTAAGCAAACTACAAGCAGCTCAGGCAAAAGTGTATGAACACTACTACTTTTGCCATTGGACAAATGGCATTTGGACTTGATGATCTCAAAGGTCCTTTCCAACCTTAATGATTCTGTGAAATAATCTGTTCTCATTCATTACATGTTCACACATTTTAATTAACATTACATTTTTGGTTCAGAGATACCCTATGTAATTCAAGATTCAATTCAAAGACAAGCTTCTACCAGTGCTCCTCTAAGTTACTTTGCATTCCAAACACTAATTCAGGATTTCAGAATAATTTCTGCTTATGAACTGGCAGAAGTATTTCAAAACACTGTATTTTAAAATACAGCAATCCTCCCAATAGAGTTATTAAGATCTATTTTTACTTCCAAAAAATATAATACTGCTAAGTACTTACTTAATCTTCTCATATTTTCAGTCAACCTGAAAAATAATGGATAAAAGCAACTCGTTAAATAGGCAAGTAGAGCACAGCTGTGTACATTTAGTCCCTGAAATACTGTTCACAGTTATAAATTAGATGTTCGTGCATAAACTTCATTATTACCTGTTATGAAATGCGTTTCTAGTAACTACTACAGCCTACCTTGCATCAGACCAAAAACTGAAATGTAAGAGCTGTCCAGCTTAACTAAGACTTTGTCTGCAGTTTTCAAGAGGCATATGACACCACCTGGCAAATAACATAACTCTTATTCTACCTCAGACAGCAGATAAACTTCAGATTTCATGTTTTGGCCAAAGGATTCACAAACTTTTTGAGATGGTTCTGTACTTTCAGCTTTATTACTTGTTATGCACACACTCGCTCAACCATGTAAAAGTTGTAAAAAAAAAGAAAATATTTTTAAAAAGCAACTTGTAAAGAAGCCAACAATTTGGCTCTCACAATCAAGTTAAAGATTTACCTTCTAGCACTAAGTGGCTCTTCTGTTTCCACTGTATTCTCTTCCGGCTGAAATCTGAAGTCCTCAACATACTCCCCAAATCTATCACAAAACCACTTCTGGAGTCTTGAACAGACTGTGTGACTACGCTTATCTAGAAAAAAGAAGTGCTAATTATCAGGATAACAGTAGAAGACATCTTCATACAAAGCCTGCCCCCGCTCCCGCACACCATGCTTCATTGGGAAGCTGACTTTGCACAGCTTTCCTGTCCTTCACCAACGTTCTTCACGGGAACTCACTATGCAGCTTACTTCTGCCATTGCACAGAAACCCTGACTGCACTAAGCTGGTAAAATAAGCTTGAAGGTGACTCCCACTTTGTTCTAAGTACAGCACATGGAAGCATCTTATTATCAGAAGTACAGAGATTACTTAAACATCCTAACAGGAATTTTTAGCAAACACTGCAAAAACATTTTTCTGGTTAAAAGGTTCCTGTAAACAAAAGACTGACGTAAATCTCAGTGCTCCTATTGTGCTGAAGGGTCACCTTGAGAAAAGCAAGTGTAAAGCAAAACACTCCTGAGCAGTGTGCAGGACAACCACCTTGCAGCCACACAAATTTGACAGGAAAGGGAGGTGGAAACTTAAGCAAGATTCTGCCAGAGGCATTTTTACTACCACTTTCCAACCATTTAAGGCTATAAAGATTGTGTGTGTGTGCACACATATAGATAGATAGATAGATACACATACATACATACATATAACACATGCACTTTCTTTTTCTAAAGCCAGGCTACAGAAACTATGCTGTATATGTCACTTTCTATAAATGGAATATATAGTCATAATACCGCCTAGAAAGTCTTATATGGCAAAGTAATGAAGCAATGCATACTGCCTGCATGTCAGTTTCAGTGGAAAAATATAACATAAACATATGGGTATATGGAAATAATGTAAGGGTTAAAGCCTTAAGGCAGCGCAGGTGAGAACAAAACAATGACCTTTTGCTTTACCTGTAATTCAGAAAATCACTGTCTAGAAGGAATAGACTGACTATTCTTTGGAAAGGCAAGTCAATACAGCAGTGTCACAATGTCACAACTATTCCAGGACCAAACTTAGTACAGAACTCCATGAAATTAAGATATGATTAAACAAAGGCATGAAAGATCAATCAGCCAACTACAACAGGCAGAATGATGCTTTTAAGCATATGAGAAAAAGCAACAGGTGCTCAGAAAATAGAATCAAACCGTTTATTAATGAATGGCAGTGATACCCAGAAAAACAAGGAATTTAGTGGCAGTTTACAGCTGAGACAACACTTACATTTAAAATAAAAAAAATATGAAGTAGCTTCCCACATACTAATACTTCAGATAGTACTAAGAAATTTTGAGCATACAAGATGGAAATAAAATGGCTGGCTGTAGTTCACATAACAGAAAGTATTGACATTATAGGAGTACAGGAGGAGCAACTTCAAATTTAATCTGCATATTAAAGGCCTGAGTGGTTGTCTCAATCAAGAGGTGTGGGGAGGAAAGCTTAAGTGTACTGAAAGATGGAGAATCTGCTTGTTGCCTTAGTTCGTTCAGAAATCACATTATTATTGAATTCATAATAAGCTCCAGCTTGAGAAATGGGTGGAGGTGTCCAAAAAAGTGAGTAACTCTTAAGCTTATTCTTTCTCCAGAATGTCTTTTGGCTAACGGCATAAAAGAGCTTTTGCAGTTTACAACAAAATAGAACATCTTTCCTACATATTACACCTGTTTTCTGTAAGTCAAGGATCAGCAGGGCATGCAAGAATGATGAAGTCAGGCAACAAGTTTCACTACATTCCTAAAGGCTTTTACAATTTTGTACAATACAAAATAAATTCCTTGCTCAGGCGTGCAAAGTCAACTACAAAAAGGAAATGAAGAATCATGTACAGAGACACAAGAAGCTGCTCAAACGGTCTTTCATATTTGCCTTCTTCAGAAGCCTGCTTAAGGACCCAGCAAGATTTGATCTTCTAAAGATCAAACAAAAGGGGTAAAAAAAGTCTGACAATCAAAATGCTAGTAGAGATCTGGCCAAGATTACCTGTTCCGTTGGCTTGTGTCTGTGGCTTTGCAGGTTGCTGAGGGGCAGGCACCTCTTCCGTCCTACAAAGAAAACGGAAACAACATGAAATGCTATAGATGAAGAATTTTTTCCCTTTTAGGTAAAGGGAGGACCAGAATCTCCATGGTTTCCATAGCTTGAGATAATACAACCATGCCAAGAGAAAACCAAACTTATGCCCTTTTGTAAGATTTAAAATATTCATTGCACGTTGCATTTAGGATCCAGGGAAATACCATCCACTGGAAGAAGTGTGGTTTAGCCATTTCCTGTCACCAACAGCTCAATTTCATCTTACAACTACTAAATAATTTAGTATCAAATTTGTTACATTACTTAGGTCCTTGTGTTGCCTATTCACTGCTATGCCTGCCAGGAAAACTCTTCAGAGCCCCAACTTTTTGCACAGTAATAAATGAAAAGGGATTCTGTATCATAAGTTGATAACCACAGCAGTAGAATAAAACCACAGTTTAATGCATGAAACTTGAATTCTGCCATCGTTACTAGAGTCAGCCACCACTCATCTTCACAATGAGAGGTACAGGTGTCAAGAACTATTTAAAATGTTATGTTGTAAGCTCTTGAAATGCACAGATACCAACCAATTTAAAACATCTTTCTAAAAACTTGCAAAATTTAAATAAGGGTCTGAAAAACTGCGACAAAAATGTTCTAAAAATAAATGGCAAGTAGCAGGCATCATTGGTCTCATCTTTCAAAATGAGTCAAGAATAATATTCTTATGCATTAAAAGTGAACAGATTTTGGAAAACACAAATGCTTTTGCCATTCTGCACATGTGCAAGGCTTCAAATTATAGTTGCACTATCCACAGCCTCCAACTGCCAACCTGTCTTGAGAACACTTCAGGCTTCAGTCCAAAAGTCTTCAGCCATCAATGTAGATATCCTACAGAAAGATTTCTCTAATGAAGCAGCAGCTTTGACAATATAACACCAGCCGCAGCAAGCTTTACTTGACAGGGAGTTGTATGACTCAAAAGATTACTGCTTGAAATCAAAAACATGTCAGTCGTGCAATTTCATTATCACTCATTTATCAGACAATATAGGTGCTTTCAAAGCTTCCCTTCATCTTTTGCTCCTCAGGAAGGGAACCGAGTGGGATGCTCGTCAGCAAATGGCAAGCGGGAAGACAAGCAGTACAGATCCCAGACTGTACTGGGCCGATGGCAGCAATATAGATGGATATATAGAAGATCTCGCTGTACTCTGCACACAGAAAAGGCCATTATGAATTTGTACAGTCTGAACAAGTATGATGGAGAAACTACAGAATTAATTACCTCCCTTCCTTCCTAAGCACAGTTAATGAGCTTTCCACATCCTCGTTCATTTCTAAAAGGAACATTTAGAAATAATTTACTGATTTAGAATTATAACTGGACATTTATCAACGTGCAGTAGCTGAATTCAATGGCTTCAGCTTTCAAGGCCACTTCTTTTCACACCTCTTCAGGACTTTTCCACATGGTTTATGTGTTTGCAGCAACTCTCCTTTTCAAAAGCCACCTGAAATTCCACCAGTTTATTTTTTCTAGCTAAACTTTAAGTTTGGTTTCTGTGCTATTTTTTCTCAGTTTCTATACAAACCACCTAAAACCTCCTCCTCTCCTTACTCCTTCCCCCAGACCCTTGCATCTCCTCCATTTCCAGCTCTGTCTCTCTAAAGACAGACAACAATTAACATGATCAAATTTGTATGAACCATTATATAGCAGTCTTGTTTTCCTCTATCAGCACATCAGACAGTTATACCATATAGGTGAGCATTTTCATCCTCAATCTGTCACTGCCACCGTGTTTTAAGGAAGCTAAAGACACATTTTGAAAGAAAGGAGGTGGTCGTTCACAAGCAGGTTCACACAGGCAGGAGCCAGTTACTCTATCTGCTCCAGTCGTGTGAATGCACTGGCGGGGTGTCACACCCAAATGGCTCCAGTGACAGAGCCGAGACGGGATTCCACCACTGCCAGCTGTCAGAGCTGTCAGGCTGGGTCTTCCTTTGACATGCTGGGATATATTTTCAGAAGCAGCACATCATTACTCCCAGCGTTTCTTGGGAAAAAATTCAAAAAAATCTCATCAAGAAGCAGTTCTGGATAGCAGCCTCACTGGGCTCCATCAGGAGCACATGATGGTTTGGCTTTAGCCCTTCTCGGTGCTTTTTTCTTTCATTTTTTTGGCAATGTCTTACTTGCCATCTGCCTGTTACTCCTTCCCCATGAAGACCTTGACCTTTACGAATCATCAGGTTAATGACAGCTCATTACTGCACCTGTGAATCAGGTTATAATTAGCCACTTCAGACAGACTTGGACCAGGAAGTTCAGAATTCATTGTTTAGGCTTGCACACCCACTGGGAAACTCAGTCTCCAAATCAGGTCATGTTGAACCAGCCAGTACATCAAGACCACTGACAGAGGGGAGGAATTATGTTTTCCACAGCTTCTGAACCACTCCTCATGCCAGAGATAGCTAAAAGGCTGGAAAACATAGATGGTCGCCAGAACAATGCATGCAGGTTTTGCATGAATTCCTCTGGGCCCATGCTTTTCACCCAGAAAAAAGAGTGTGATTGGTAACGCCAACAACCTGAGGCTAGGTCATGTTTATGCAACTAGAGATTGCACCCATTTAATCAGCACAGGCTGATTAAAACAGGTAAGAGCAACTACAGCCAATGGAGAAGACAAACACAAATGTGCCAATTTTTTTTTTTTTTTTTAATATATACTAAAGTCAGGGAAGCATGACTGTTGGAGCTGTTCACAACTAGTAGACATGTAGCATTCAAAAATGACCAGCACACAGTTGATGCTGCCCCACAGAACAGCATCAAAGGATTATTTTTGTAGCTGCATGTATGACATGAAAGTTAAGAGAGCCTTGATGCTGAAGCCCACCCACCTTAAGTAAACATTTTGGGTTTGTGCATCTTTGGCCTTGAACACAGTTGAGAGTTGAGGCGTGTGTGAATCAACAGACTCTCCCCCACATTGTGTGCAGACCGGACTTGCTGCACACAACACATCCAGTTGTTGCTAGGATGTTCTCAGACACATTAAAAGCAATTCTCCTATAGACTGACTCCGAGTACTGAGTTCACAAGCAACCCATCACCGTTCTTTTGACAGCTTTTGTGGAAGCCAGTCATGGATGTTATATCTTTCTTACTGCTCAAAGCAATGTGAATGTGTATGCTCTTCTATCAAAAGCATCTTACAACCTCAGAAATGCAAAAATAAGCATAAAGGAGTTATTTTCACAGCCTAGTTCAAAGACTAACGATTTGAGTATACATGGCTGCTTAGCCTGAGGAGCTGTCACAAAACTGAGTTAAAACATTTTAATGTATTTTGCATCTCCTTCCCATTAAAATACACCAAACATTTCAGAAACCTTTCTCCTTGTCACCAGATACTCCCACATTTTACATGGCTAGTGTCCTAAACTGGTAGTTTCAGAATCAAAATAAAAGGTTTCAGAAGAAATATCATCAACCCAAACTTGTGCAACATCTAAATGGTCATGGGCAGAAAAAAAAAGAATTAAAAATAAACTCTTGACAGGAGCTACTTTACAAGCAGCAGCCCGTCACCAAATCTAGTAAGTTAAAAATAAAGGCACACACAAAGTTCAGCCAACTGAGTATGTCAGCAATGATGTATGCGTGTCAGCAATCCCAGCATGGCATGGCAGCCAGGCGAGAAAGTTTTGACCTGGGTCTTAGGTTCTTGCTACCTGTGTGGAGTTACAGCCTGACAGGGATCCTTCCAGGAGGGAACACTTCCAGCCTCCAAAGCAATCTCAAGCTGAGGCATCTTCTCAATGGACAAATTCAGCCATGCTCAAAACATTGCATGTGTGGAAGACAATGTCATTTAACAGGAGGCCAGGAAGCGTTAACCAAGATAAGAGGTACAGAAGGAATAGTGGCTTATGCAGAAGCATTGTCTATTTTCTCCTCCTAAAAATAGCTCACAATGATACTAATAAAAAGGTTTGCATAAGTCACAGCTTGTCAGTAGGTGTTGTTGCAAAACTTCATTTTTTCTGTTAATTTTTTTTTCTTTTCTGTGTAGTAGAGCTAGCTCACAATTTGTAAAATAAGGAAGCAACAGCCCACAATTTACACTAAACAAGCATCACTCACACAGACTTATTCCAAATAATTTATGCATTGTTCCACCAGCAAAATGTCATAAGCTTCAGCTGTTGTACCAAATGCTGGGCTGTCCCAAGTGCATCTATGGAAAACTTCAGCTGAGGCCACTATGTTTCTGAATACCCAGACATACAGACAATGAACACCATGACAAACAAAACTACTAAATACCCTCTTCTACTCCTCCTTCCTCCCTGTGAACAATTAAATGAAAAAAGCCCCTGTTCTTCACCCCAAAAAAGATAAATCTAGATTGTTAGCTCAATGTTTTCTCCTTGCTGAACACTTCGCAGCATGTATTTATATAGCTACATGTACTGATCTACTTCACAAATACTTTTGAATGCTCCAACTATTAAAATAATTTCTTATACCACAGCATGATTTGGTTTTCATTAGCAGTTCACTTCTGTGAGCAAAAAGGAGAGTACATGCAAACATGTTTATATGCCTATCCATTTAAAGATTATATGAAAAATTAGCTAACTGAGAAGCAGGGCAAATTTGTCTTTGTTGACATAAGCAGAGATGACTTTCTGTGGTAACTTTGCTTAATAAAATTAAGTTTCCATCAGGCATAAATTTGGGCTATTATGTATTTGATTGTGTCAGCCAACACTTCACCTGTAGTCCTAATAAAAGTATTTTAAAATGTCTACAGAAAAGTGCAAAAAGACAAAAAGCAGTGAAAAAGAATTTCACGCAACGTAGCACAAGTTAAGGAAAAACCACAGGCAACCTGATTCTTCTTATTCTGAGTAGCAACTGGGAAAAGTCTTCAAAGCCTTTTTTTGTTGTCATCTTACATATACCTGACTGTCCCCAAAAGGTCGGAATATTAGCAAGACTAGTTAGAAAGCAACTTAGATAAAGGGAATAATTGGCTGAATGTAATCCCCAAGTGCAGTACCCAAGCTAAAAGGGCTAGTGTAATCCTTAGGATATCTAAATGGGAATACAGCGTTGAAGCAGACAGGTCATGCTACCTTAATTTAGCAATGGCACGTCTGCCAGGGATTTGCTGTTGTCCACAATCCAACAATGTACAGATGTTGACATTAATATTGATAAACAAAGACCTTAAAACTTTTTTTTCTGTAAAACACATGTATTCATAAGTTGCAGTGGGCCACATCAGACACTGGGCCACCCTCATTACTCTGAAATAGGACAGGATGATGGGTACCTTCCTGTACAGGAAGGCAGCTCCTCATCCTTCTCCGGGACTCCCAGCAATGATGGGATCACTCTCCTCCTTCTCTGGCACGTGACCTAGAGCCCTGGCATACCTGCTTTCGGGACAAAGACTAAAGGCCCACGCCAGAGTTAATGGTATAACCTGTACTGTGCTCAAAGACAAGCAGGTGGAATTTGCATCTACAAAAGATGGATCTACAAAGTGGCATTTGAGTAGCCCACTCAACCCGGCAAATACATGTGCATACAGCCAGGCCAGCCAGCATAAAACCAAGCACCAGCCAGGTGATAAAAATGCACTCCCACTTCCCAGCTGTAAGAGCAACTGTAAAACATCACCAAACCCCCCCCCCAGAACAGAGCCATCCAGATCACCTTCCCACTGCATGGTCACATGGCTGGCTTGGGAACAAGATTCCTCCACAAAGACCTCACAGAGCCCCTTTCAAACTTGCAACTTGGCAGCTCAGGTCAAGACTGCACATGGACCAACCTTGCATAAAACCAGTAATTTTGGAAAACCATCAGTGTGAAACATCAGACAAAAGAACCCCACTGTACTGGGTGCTGAGGATAAGAGGGAAGGCCTAATTTATCTTCTGTATAAGGCCTTGGTGAACCCAGAGGTTGAATACCGCATGAACTCAGCCTTTTCATCTTAAGACACAACAGTTCAAGAATGGCAACTGAAGTGGTGAAAGGGATGGAGTACTCTTCAGTTTGGAGAAGAGTAAGACAGGAAAGGACTGATCAAAGGTGGTAAACAAGCTGAATGCTGAACATTTATTCACCAAATCGCACAATTCTATAACTGTGGGACATTTCTTGAAACCACTAAGAAATGTGTTAAAAAGGAAAGAAAATAAATTGCTTCTTTACAGTCAAAAGTGGACTTCTGTAACGTATTGCTTCCATAGCTTCCAGTGGTAGATAGCTCCAGCATTTTCAAGAGGGGGTTAAATGAATTCGTAGTAACAGATACTGAAATGAAAAGGCAGCAATATACATTCTGATACCCTTAAATATAGTGTTTGTGGATGCTTATGAGGAGTGACTGAGGGAACTGGGATTGTTTAGTCTAGAGAACAGAAGGCTTAGGGAAGACCTTATCACTCTCTACACCTACCTGAAAGAAGGTTGTAGCGAGGTGGGTGTAGGTCTCTTCTCCCAAGTAACAAGTGACAGGACAAGAGGAAATGACCTCAAGCTGCACCAGGGGAGGTTTAGATTAGATATTAGGAAAATTTTCTTCACTGAAAGGGTTATCAAGCATTGGAACAGGCTACCCAGGGTAGTGGCTGTGTCACCACCCCTGGAGGTATTGAAAAGACATGTAGATGTGGCACTTGGGTTTAGCAGTGGACTTGGCAATGCTAGGTATACAGCTGGACTTGATCTTAAAGGTCTTTTCCAACCTAAATGATTCTATGATTCTATTAGCAGTAGGAGGTAAACAGACCACAGAAAACAAGTAGGCTCACATATTTCCTACAAATGGCTCCTATTTCCATTGCTACAGAATACCAGTGGTCACGGACTGCTGGCCTGACTAGGAAGGCATTTTTACACTAAGGAAGAGTACAGAAGGAAGCAGCAGGCTGGGAAGAGTTTATATGGCATTGGGAAACCTCATATACAAGCAAAAAGATTTGCTTGTTTGTTCTTGCTTGTCACCTCTAAGTAACTGGCAGTGCTTATCACACAAGATTATCAACTCAGCCTGCACTATCTCCTGATGACAGAAGTTGATGCTGAACCAGATCCTACTGCTCAGCCAAATAATCTTAGCTGCTGCTGAGGAAGATAATACAGGCAGCTACATATGCAGGTGGCCTAGACCAGCAAGGCCACCAAGCAGCTGCTATGGTCTTAAGATTTAAAGTCCATGCAACTAGGCAGACTAAAGAGAGACAACATCAAATGTGATGCTTTGCATCATGAAGGTGGGTGTCCTCAAGGCTGAAAGGAGTTCGGGATATAGTTCCAAATGTTTCCATTTGTCATTGCAGTTGGCAAGGAGGGCTCAAACTCCAGTCACTCCCAGACACTTAGGGTTGTGTTGTGGTACTGGGATGTCCTTGCTGCTGCTAGAACAGGAGTAACAAGGACTGAGCAGTCTGGAGATGACACTGGTTTTGAAGAGGCAGAGCATATGCAATGGCATGGCAAAGGGTCTGGCATTCAGTAGCACAGAGTGCATGCTGATAGTTCCAGGTAGGTGAGATCCCAGAGGAAGGACATCAGAGAACATGAAGAATATCCCAACTAGACAAGTGTCAGGACACCTCTGTAGTAAGGGCAGTATGTATGATCAAGTAATTCAGGTGTACCCAAGTGTACAAGATGTACTTTTACAGGATAACATAGACAGCTTCTCCCACTGTGAGCTACTAGTTTATTTTAAGAGAGCCTAGGCTGGAAATGGATGCTTTCACCAGAACTCGGAGACAGTCAGTGGCTTTCAGATTCACAGTGAAGATATTTCTCTTACCTTGCTTTAAGTACTTCATTGACTTTTTGTTCTAGTTCTAATCTCCTCTGCCGTTCCTTTTCTAGCTCCTGCCTTAACGTTTCAGCGTTTGTTTCTTCTCTCAGCTTCCTGAGCTCCTCCTCTGTTAATTAAGGGAGGAAAAAAAAAGATTTGGTTACCCTGAAGTATTTATATAAGAAAATTAAAACTTAATTATGACAGATTAGGTGGTTTGGTTTTTTTTAATCTGTGCTCTACCAAATACATTCACCAGAAAAAACAAGTAATCGAGGGCTAGAAAGACTTAATAAAAAGCACACAGCTGTATCATGTACAAAATGTTTAGTTACAATTGTTAAAGCATGCAGATAAACAACTTTAAAGTTTTCTTTTCAAGATGCAATGTATCAAAAAAGAAGCCCTTGGTACAAGCTACCTTTATCTAAATAAAACGTGACGTACCCTTCGTTCCCCAAAAGAAATAATCAGTAGGAAATGCTGCCTATTGCTAAATCCAGTGGTCATAACGAGAAAAAAAAAAGTATCTGTCTTCTTCCCCCATGTCTATGGGTAGAAAAAACCCCAACCATATACTCATATAAAGTTACATGATGTCATATAACCCTCTACCCATCAACTTCTGGCACCCCTTTATTTTTACGTAAGTCAGATGGCCCCATTATGGACCTCGGTATCTTACAGTTTTAAGAAGGAGTTATGAGATGAGGAACTAAGTCCAGATTTTTACCCTCTTCCGAGGTTATGGTGTGCCCTACTAACTTCCATGTAATAATTTATATATAAATATATATTGCGCTGGTTTTGGCTGGGATAGAGTTAATTTTCTTCATAGTCGCTGGTATAGTGCTATGCTTTGGATTTGTGACCAAAACAG